>NW_025880428.1:0-18864 GCF_002878395.1 Capsicum annuum
AATGTTTTCGAACTCGGGACCTATGAAATCTAAAGTTGATGTTTGACCAAGTCACTGGTAGTTGGCATGCATTATATTTTTATTAATGTGATGTTGTATTTACGTTTCATTAAGGAACCCAATTTATTTACATTAACACACTAATAAGGGGCTCATTTTAATAGTTTAAATATTTTACAAGTTGATTCCATATCTGTAAAAAAAATGGCATGATCCAATATTCAATTGATTATCTAAATCGTGCGAGAATACTGAATTCAACTAAATGGTTTATAATTGATAACTGTAGATGTAATGTAACTTGTTCACACTTTCAGTATGAACATGACAGGGCAATAGTAAATAGATTTCGTTTATGCAAAGAGAATGACAATGTTCATCAAATCAGTTTTAATTGAATCTACAATAGCGAGATAGTTTGATTGACGTATAGTCATAATATTAACTCAATGTATGGTTTGTGTCCATAATTGTTGATTCAATGTTTCTTTGTAATTGAAATCATTTTGATTTATTCACGGACATAGGAACCGTGAAGATTGTTTTAGGTAGATTTAATTTATTGTTGTCACAATTATCATATTTGTTTCAATCCCAAGTAGGCTTATACCGCGAATATTATCCGCCACATTGCGAACTGTTGTAGCTAAATATTGTCAATGTGATTTTAATGTATATATTATGTAGAACTTGTGTTTCCAGAAACTTCTCATTTATTTATGAATAATTGCAATCTTAAATAACCCTTCATAATATAACCCAAAATTGAAACGTACAATCCGAACCAAAATACGATGGCCTATTAGTTCAACTATTTTTAATTGCGATCTAAAACATTTAGATTTTTTTCATGAAAAAATTCTTTTGGCAATAATGTAGCCGTAATAATAAAAAGTTTTATTCACACTATAAATCAGTTATTTATTTGACATCTCGACCCGTTTACGTAATATATTCTTTTATCTCATTTTGAATACATTGATTATTGGGAAGGATCTTTATTACAATGAATTCTCATATTCATTGGAAAGTATTTTCCAATTCCTCTTAGCCATTTTAAATTACGTATTTCCATTTCAATTTTCCTCAGCCAATTGAAACCTATTCCCATATTCATAGGTATAAATAAACATTTATAATTTTCAATCAAACATATTTGGAAATATAGAATGTAAATTGAAAGGTATCCAAAAGATTCAAACTTAATTTTTTTACTATCATTGACAAAGTCTCTACTGTTTGCTTTTGCCAAGCCCCATTCAAAATTTAACCAAACCTGCCAACAGAGTTTCTTACCTCTCCCGCAAAATCTAGCAAAAAGATTTGGTTGGTAAATCTAAATTACTTCTTTATCATTTTCGGACATTCAATAGCACAACTAAATAAAAATAAAAGTTAAGGGGAATTATAAAAGGGGAAGTAAGAGTAGAGATATCACCTTCATTCATAAATAAAATGGGAATTATAAAAGACATTCAAATCATTCCATCACCTAAAAAGTACTTCACACAAGGATTACATGTTTAATATCTAAGAAGACAAATCTGAAATTACTGTAGGTGATCAGAACGATCAAAATTTCTCCTTCTCGAATACCCCCGTAATGGATGAAATCTCTCCACCCTTCATATATCTTTTGCCTATTCCGATAATCGCAGTATACTTTAGCACTATAAGAATTTTTATTACCATAATGAGTAATCGTTACTGGCGCTGGGCGGATGGGGAGGTAGTTGCTTGCCTCTATTGGTACCCACTGAAATTTTAAAGAGAAGAAAAGTTAAATGAATGTAATAATTAAACATAGAATCCTTAATGAAGAAAAAAATTAAAAATTACCACTTCTTCATGTGTCACGTCTGTTATGTTTAGCATAATTTTGAGTTCTGGCAAGAGAGAAGTAGGGTTGATACCTACTTTTGTGAACCTCATTTTTGGTGGTGGGGTGGGGGCGGAGAAAAATAGGGTTTTGGTTGAGATTCAGCGGTGTATTGTGAAAGAGAGTGTCGATTATAATACCCTTAATATAAAGGGATATTTTTAGCTTCCCTCCAAATAATTACACCTAAAGTTTTGGTGGGAATTGAAAACATTAATTAATTAATTAATTAATTAAAAATGGCATTTTTAAGTAGATACAACTTTTTATTATGACAATTAAGAAATTAATTTCAATCGTAAATATGCATAGACCGCTAATATTATCCGCCATATTGTGAACTGTTGTTTCTAAATATTACCCAATTTGATTTTAATGTATTACGTAGAACTTGTGTGGCTGTAATGAATTACGTCGATTCTCAATTTGTCTGCATTATATGCAATAATTTTACAAAATTAAATCGCGACAATAGATTTTTGAAGGAATGTGCGTTATAACGAATTGCGTCAACTGTAAGTTGGTCACCGTTGTATCAAGTACTTTTAACCAATTAGCTCGTGGCATGTGTTTGTTGAATGAATGTACGTAGAAATGAATTGTGTCGATTCTCAATGTGTTAACATTATATGCAATAACTTTAAAAAAGTAAGTCCTGACAATGGATTGTTGAACAAATGTACGTCATAACGAATTACGTCGACTCTCAATTGGTCACCGTTGTATCAAACACTATTAGGGGTCGTTTGGTTGGAAAACAAGTTATGCTGGGATTAGTTATGATGGGATAAATTATGATGGGATAAGTTATACTGGGATTAGTTATACTAGATTATTTTTTATTGAGTGTTTGGTTTGTTGTATTCAAAGTAATATGCATGGTATAATTTGTAAGAATAAATTAAGTGATTACAAAAATACCCTCCATCTTATTTAACTCCTTTTTTTATATAATTTCTTTTCAAGCTTTAAATATTTATTTTTAAAAATAAAACTTTCATCTTATTTAGCTTTAATTTTTTTGCGTGTGTCTTTCCATTATTATGTCGTATGTGTTTTAAAAAATTCGTACTACATCTTATTTAGTTTGAAATAAAAAATTTCAACTTAAGTTTGTTAAAGTAAAAGAGGATTTATCATTCATTTCATTTCATTTAAACACATATCACTCATATAATATATTAAAATTCATTTTAATTCATATATACAATAATAATCAATTTTCAAGTGATTACAAAACTATTTAATTTAAAATATGTAATTCAATAATGGTGTTGATATTTTTATTATTTTTTTAGAGAATAATTATTCAAATTAATTTAACGTATAATATATTCATAAATATAAAAAATATATATGGGTGAATTAAAAGAAATACTTTATGTAAGGCGGGTCAATGAAAGTGAATAATTGGAGATAATGATGGAATAAGAATTTTGAATTTAAGATTTAAATTTTTGATAAATTATTATATATTAATAATAAGTTTTTAATTTAAATATAAAATTTATGTCAAAATTATTAAGTATTTAACTTTTATTAAAATTCATAATTAAAATACTAGTATATATATATAGATGTGTAAAATGAAATCATAAATTCTGAGGGTATTTTAGTCATTATATAATTTTATACCAAAGAGAAATAGTCTTGGGATTGTTATCCCACCAATTGGGTGGATAACTTATCCTGGGATTAATTATTAGTCGCGGGATGAGTTATCCCAAATATTTACAACCAAACGTGTGATAAAAAGTTTTATCTCGGGATTATTATTTTATTCCGGAATTATTGAATTTAATACCGCAAACCAAACGATCCCTTAGTAAATTGACTCATGGCACGTGACTGTTGAATGAATGTACGTGGTAATGAATTACGTCGATTCTCAATTTGGCTGCATTATATGCAATAAATTTACTAAATTAAGTCCTCAGAAAATTGATTAATGATTTTGGTTACTTTTAGAAACTTTCAACATAACAATTTGGAAGCAGAAAGTAAATAACGATGAGTAAATGTGATTTACGTGGACTATGAATTTATTTAACAGAACAAACCAACAACAAGGTATTAGTAATGCACTAATGCTTGATCAAATACAGGAAAGGTTCTGAGCTTGCAATAAGAAATTGTAGTTTTGGGTCTTGATTAAGAACAACAAGTTTAACACAGTTTTCACAAATGAGAATGAGTAACATATGTAACACATCTCCTCCGATGGTTGTTGATGCCAGAAGCACCAACCTGAGCAAGATACACCTCAGTTTCACAATGAAAGATCTTAACCGGCGCCAAATTTAGGGGAAGTAGTCGTTGATGCATAGTGGCAGCCACTACAATCCGAGAAAAACAAAAGTGATGAATGCAATAAGCGAAGACAGATAGAAAAGTTTTTCAAGAAAACACTAAATAAATCTACTAGAAAGCCTTACTCAAAGTAGGAGCGGTGCAGATTAACTGGGAACTGATGGACGGGTCCTGTCTGCGTTTGAACGGGGATGAATGGAGAAATTTTTTCTATTTCCTTTTAGAGATTTACGAAGGAATACAGTAGTTGGTTGTGGATGAAATGTACTCTGTGTTGTCTTTTAAAGAGGAGAGGAATGGGGAGTGTTTATATTGGTAGAGGTCAGCATTTAATGTTGGCAGTATTTATAGTCATACAAAAAATAATCTAAAATGATCGGGTCAGGGAGATTCAAACTCGCGACCTTAAGAGCATTAACATTATTATTGACCATATTTTCTACAAAAGCTTTCAACACTACATATATGTTTGAGTTTTGACAAGGTCCTAACATTCTATCAAATACTTATTAAATTAAAATCGCGACAAGGAATCGTTGAATGAATGTACCTAATGAATTGGGTCACCTCTCAGCATTATTAAAATTTTTCGTGACACCTGATTGTTACATGAATGCACGTCATGATTTAGGAATACTCTCAAATTGTCAACATTATATCAACCATTGTTGAATTCACAGATGACATGTTATTGTTGAATGAAGGTACGTCATGAAGTAAGACATTTGTCAATATGTCGTACTTAATATCAAATGCTATTATTCAATTGACTCTTGACGAAGGATCATGGAATGAATGTACGTAACAGATTGCGCAGACTCTCCAAAAATATCGGGTCAGGGAGAATCAAACTCACGAGCTAAAGAGTATTAACAAGATGATTGACCATATTTGCTAGTAAATCTTTCAACACAATGCATACGTTTGACAAAGAATCACCATTCTATAAAATACTATAATTAAATTAATTTGTGCCAATGGATAGCAGAATGAAAGCACGTTATAATGAATTTGGTCGACTCTCGGATCTCAATTTGTCAACATTATATGAAAATTTATTAAAATCATTTGTGACACGTGATTGCTGAATTAATGTACATCATGAATTGAGAATACTCTAAAATTGTCAACATTATATCAGCCATTGTTGAATTCAGACATGTCAAGTTATTTTTGAATGAAGATACGTCATGAAGAACGATCATTCTCAATTTGGCATACATATATGAAGTGCTATCACTACATTAAATCTTCACGAGGAATTGTGGAATGAATGTACGTCATGAATTGCATCGACTTTCAATTTGGCAACATTATATGAAAATTATTGTGACACGTGATTGTTTAATTAATGTACGTGATGAGTTACGTTGACTATTAATTTATCAATATTATATCAAGTGTTGTCAAATTCACTCGTGACACACGATTGTCGAATGAATGCACGAAATGAAGTACGACAATTCTCAAATTGTCGTACTTTTATCAAATTCTATCATTAAATTAACTCTTGATGAGTGATTGTGTAATGAATGTACATCATGAATTGCGAACTATTGTTACTTGATATTGCAAATTTTCACAATATAAGCAAAAATTGAAATGTAATTTCTGAATCAGAATACTATGGCCTATTAATTTAACTGTTGTATTGCAAAATAAAAACTATTCTGATTTTTTTGTGTTGTATTGCTACTTATTTTTAGATGCTTTATACGTGTAATAATTTATTTTTTATTTCAAGTTTACCCAATTACTTAATGGTTCAGGGGTTACTACCTTTTTTCCCTAGCCAATGCATTTGCCATAATTTATTTTACGAAACACGATTTTGTTTCATGAGTTTTTTATTCATTGTTCGGAAATTGGAATTAAAACTTACGGAAAATTGAAGCATCAAGATAAATAAAGAAGAATAAACTTGATGAACACGAAGTACTGTATATATATAATAATAACAAATTAAAACAATAAGGTATTACTAATGCCTGATCAATAACAGGAAAGGTTCTTGGAGTGCAATGAGAAATTATAGGTGCGGGTCCTCATTAAGAACAACAATTTTAACAGAGTTTTTAGAACTACGTAATAGTAACTAACATATGTAAAACATCTCTTTCCATAAAATTTGTATCCCTAATAAATCGCCTCCATCCCTTGTTAATCTTGCGATAGCTGTTGATGCCGGTAGCAGCAACCTGAGCTATATACACCTCTGTTTCAAGATGAAAGATCATAACTGGCGTCAGATTTAGGGAAAAGTAGTCGGTGACGCATAATGACAGCCACTACAATCAGAGAAAAAAAGGTGATGAATGCATTAAATGAAGATACATAGAAAGAATAGAATTAAAAAACAAAAAATAAATCTACTAGAGCGTCCTTCTCTATGTAGGAGCGGCGCAGATTAACTCGGAATAGATGATGGGGGCCTATCTGCATCTGAACGGGGATGAAGGGCGACGTTTTTCTTTTTGAAAGTTGTAGTAGTACAGTTGAGGCGTGCATATGATGCCTTTTAAAGAGAAGTGGAATTGATAGGGTTTGTTTTGGAAGTGGTGACGTTGGTAGTTGGTCAGCATTTAAGGTTTACACCACTTATTGCTCTTATGCAAAATAAATAATCTAAAGAAATGGATCATGGAGAATCAAACACGCGACGTAAGGAGTATTAACAAGATGATTGACCTTATATGCTACAAAAACTTTCAGCACAACGCGTTCGGCATAATAATGAATCCATCAAAGAACTTGTACGCCTGACCATGGATTAGCATTTTAACAAATGCAATTACTAAATTATCTCGTGATACTTGATTGTTGAATAAATGTACGTCGTGAATTGCATCGAATGTCGATTTATCGACATTATATAAAAATTTACTATATTCTTCTGTGACACGTGATTGTTGAATGAATGTACGAAATGAGTTGCGTTGACTATCAATTTATCAATGTTATATTAAGCGTTATCGAATTTACCTGATTTAACTAGTTATTGATCTATTTTCTTGATAGGAGTATATAATAAACGCCAGGAATGTATTGACATGTTTATTTTGTTTCATTTCATTTTAATTGCCTTCTTCACTTGGTTTAGCAGTCAAATTAAATTATTTTAAAATAAACTAAAGAGTACATATATGAATTCATTAAAAAAAGACTTTCAAAACAAATGCATAATCGAAGCAATAAAACTACGAATTTCTTCACATATTTGAAAGCTGTACACCCTGAAAACTACTTCACACATAGATTATGTGATGAACAGTTACGAAGATGTGTTTGTGAACACTGTAGGAGATCCTGAAATCCAATTTGTCTCCCATCTGAAAACCTACATTGCGAACGAAATATCTCCACCCGTCATATATTCTCCACCTGTTCTGATACCCGCAGCAGGCGACTTTAGCCTTATATTCCTTTTTAGTACCATAATAAAGAATAGTTAATGGCGTCGGATCGCTGGGGAAGTACTGACTAACCTCTTGTGGTATCCACTAAAAAGGGGGGGTAAAAGATGGACGAATTAAATCAAACCAAAAATAATTAAATTATATTAAACTAACAAAGATACGTAGAACCCTTAGTGAAGGAAGAAAAAATGAGGAAACATTACCACTCCGTCGAGATTCATGTATGATCTGGTCAATTTAATACTAAATTCAGACCTGTAATCAGTATGGTAGCCACATACTTGAATGAATGTTATCATTTTCTTTGGGGGTCGGTGGAGAAGAATAGGGATTTGGTTGATTGTTGTGTATTGTAGGAGATTGTAGATTAATAAAGGCAAGGGAAAGGGAATGGTTTTTACTCTGACAGTTTGTATTCTTAGATGTGACCTAGAAAGTTGAATTGTATTTGAAAAGAGGAAGTAGGGTTTGTAATCTTAAGAGACGACCTAGTAAATTGTATTTGAAAGCGTTGATTATCAATTGATCAATGTTATGTACATAAACTTCACGAAATTAACTCGTGACAAGGGATCATCGAATGAATGCACGGAATAATGAATCGCGTCGATTATCAATTGCTCAACATTATGTGCATAAACTTCACTAAATTAACTGGTGACAAGGGATAGTCGAATGAATGTACGGAATAATGAATTGCGTGGATTATCAATTTGTCAACATTATAGGCATAAACTTCACTAAATTAACTTGTGCAAAAGGGATCGTCGAATGAATACACGTCATAACGATTTGCGTCGATTATCAATTGCGCAACATTATGTGTATAGACTTCACTAAATTAACTCGTGATAATGGATGATCGAATGAATGCATGTAATAATAATTCAAGTCGATTATCAATTGCATAACATTATGTGCATATATAAAATTTCACTAAATTAACTTGTGACAATGGATCGTCGAATAAATGCACATAATAATGAATTACGTCGATTCTCAATTGGTCAACATTATGTGCATAAACTTCACAAAATTAACTCATGACAATGGATTGTAGAGTAATGAATGTACGTAAAAATGAATTGCATTGACTCTCAATTGGTCAACATTATATGAAATAAGTTTTTTAAATTGAATAGCAACAAAGGATGGTCGAATAATGAATGTGCGTACTAATGAATCACGTCGACTCTCAATTGGTCAACATTATATGAAATAACTTTTTAAAATTGAATAGCAACAACGGATGGTCGAATAATGAATGTGCGTATAAATGAATCACGTTGACTCTCAATTGGTCAACATTAGATGAAATAACTTTTTAAAATTGAATAGCAACAATGGATGGTCAAATAATGAATGTACGTACTAATGAATTGTGTCGACTCTCAATTGGTCAACATTAAATGAAATAACTTTTTTAAATTGAATAGCAACAATGTATGGTCGAATAATGAATGTGTGTACTAATGAATCACGTCGACTCTCAATTGGTCAACATTATATGAAATAATTTTTTTAAATTAAATAGAAACAATGGATGGTCGAATAATAAATGTGCATACTAATGAATCGCGTCGACTCTCAATTGGTCAACATTATATGCACAAACTTCACTAAATTAACTCGTAACAATGGATCATCAAATGAATGCACATAATAATGAATTGCGTCGATTCTCATTTGGTCAACAGTATATGAAATAACTATTTAAAATTGAATAGCTACAATGTATGGTAGAATAATGAATTTGCGTACTAATGAATCGCGTTGATTCTCAATTGGTTAACATTATATTAAATAACTATATTAAAATATTTCACACCACTGCAAAAAATATGAAGAGGGTCTTTGTCCACCAAAATGAATTTAAAATGTAGGGTATTTAGGTCGACGATGGTAAATTGACATCCTGTAATACAATACGCGATTTGCAATTCGATTGAAAATCCTTCTATAAAGAAAAGGAAGTGGTCAGGTAACCCAACTGGAATCGAGTTCGAAACCAAAATATGTCATTAAACTAAAAAAAGTAACAAAATATGCCATGTTTTTAAAGTGATACCATAATATGCTTAACTCTCTTTTATATGCATTATTTTAACGAAAATGAATAACAGAGTTAAGTTTCAGAAAATGTACAACTCACTTAATAAGTGAGTTATGCATTTTTCTTAACATAACTCTCTTAAAAAGAGAGTTATGTAAGAGAAGTTACATAGCTTTATTAAAAAAGAGAGCTATGCATTTTTTTTTTTACATAACTCACTTAAAAAATGAGTTGTAAAATAGAACTCACACAACTCTCTTAAAAAGAGAGTTACATGCTTTTTTCTACACAACTCACTAGGTGAGTTATATATTTTTTTTGAATGACTTACTTAAAAAGTGACTTATATAATAAAAGTTACGCAATTTTCTTTCTTCCTCTATGTAAATATAATAAAAAATTATACAATTCACTTTATAAAAACTTACATATTATGTGAACAATTAATTTATCTTTTAAATTTTTATATTTTAGAAAGAATGCTAACTATTATGAAATAGAGAGAACAAATCTCACTGATTATGTGAGTTATTCAAATACAAAATAAGTTAAAAATGAGTTATCCATTTAATATAGCTCTTAAAATATGTGTGATAAGTGCATAACTTTATTAATGATATGAAATATGAATATGGTGTGAAAAATATATGTGTTATGCAAAAAATTGACATGTTCATAAATAAACGTTTGTCAGTCATAAAACTACCATTAGAAAAATGTAAAATTCACAAAAAAATGAGTTATCCTTCTCATTTCTTTAAAAAATCACAGAGGCACACATACACACACACATATATATGTGTGTGTGTGTCTGTGCGTGAATTATGTAAAAAGTTGACATGTTCATCAAAAACGTTTGTCAGTCATAAAAAGTACCATTAGAAAAAATGTAAAATTCACAGAAAAATGAGTTATACTCACATTTATACTCACATTTTTAGGGGATTAACTCTGCATGACGGGAATAATATATATATATATGTGTGTGTGTGTGTGTGTGTGTGTGTGAGTTTTACAGAAATAAGAAGGGTAACTCATTTTTTTGTGAATTTTACATTTTTTCTAAAGGTACTTTTTATGACTGACAAACGTTTTAGATGAACATGCCAACTTTTTGCATAACTCATATATTTTTTGCACCATATTCATATTTCATATTACTAATAAAGTTATGCACTTATCACACATATTTTAAGAGCTATATTCGATGGATAACTCATTTTTTTAACTTATTTTATAACTGAATAACTCACATAATCAGTGAGTTTTGCTCTCTCCGTTTTGTAATAGTTAGCCTTCTTTCTAAAAAAATAAAATTTTAAAAGATAAATTAATTGTTCACATAATATGTAATTTTTGATAAAGTGAGATATATAATTTTTATTATGTTTTGGTAGAGGAAAAAAAGCAAGTTATGTAACTTTTATTATATAACTCACTTTTTGAGTATGTAGAAAAAATGCATAACTCTCTTTTTAAGAGAGTTATGTGACTTCTATTACATAACTCACTTTTTAAGTGAGTTATGTAAAACGAAATGCATAACTCTCTTTCTAATAGAGTTATGTAACTTCTGTTACATAACTCTCTTTTTAAGAGAGTTATGTTTAAAAAACTGCATAACTCGGTTAATAAGTGAGTTATGTACATTTTCTGAAACTTAACTCCATTTGCTCATTTTCGTTAAAAAATAATGCATAGAACTCTCTTTTTAAGAGAGTTAAGCATATTATGGTACCACTTTAAAAATATGTCATATTTGATACTTTTTTTAGTTTCATGGCGTATTTTGGTTGCGGACTCACTGGAATCATATTGATTCTTTAGTAATGCAACGACCGTTGTTAGTATCCTCTGTGTTTCTACCATGTGCAGTCGACTAAGCCAATGAACTTGTATCCATACACTTAGGTGACTCCTACTTAGGTAGGCTAGGTTATAAAAGGGTCAAATCGTTCACACTATTACATGCATTGGGGTCAGACATGCATTTACAGAGAGCCATCAAATCGGATAGCTTAATGGTAAATCTGTCACTGATTGTCCTTTTTTGGTGGTAAATTTTTCAACTTTAACGAACCCCAACTTTAAACCTACTACAATGTTAAACGAAACAATTTCGGAACCAAAATATGCCATAAAACTAAAAAAAACTACCAAAACATGTCATGTATTTAAAATGTTACCATAATATGCTTACCACGGCTTCTTTGAGTTTTTTATAAAATATCATGATAATTTCCTATTTTATATTTTCTCATTTGTTACCCTCTTATAGCGATGTCTGCTATTTTTATGAAAAAAATATATAAATATAGTCGGCACATATATATATGAGTTTGAAATCATGATTTATTTTAATAAATGAGCTTAAGATATGAAGTTCATTAATATCCTATTAGAGGTAGCAAAAATTTTCATGAAAAAGGTGTAAAGAATTTTAAAAATTATTTATAGTCTTTAACAAGTCAATCTAGAAAATATTTATGAAAGGTATAGCTGAACATTTTAATTCCATAATTATTGAACGTTCTAAAAAAAGGATGCGTTATGAGAACACATAATTTTAGACTGGCCGAAACATTGGATGGTTTAAGACTTGTGATCTAAAAATGGTGTGGTACGAACTCCGATGCGAAATATGACATGCTTCACACTCAATATTCACATCACACCTTGCATTAAAAAAGGAGCTAGGCAGTAAATCTATCTACTTTACTTACTTTTTTGATCAGTCATCGCATGAGGTGGAGTGTTCAGTGTGTACTGAGGGGATTCATCTATGCAACTAGGCTGTCAACTTTTCCAATCGACTGTACCAAATTTTAAAGCGGATTGCCAAAAATAATCCATGCATCTAAGTGGTGTCTTGCCTTTTTAGGTTTTTTTTGTGGTTTGTAACTCCGTGTCTTCTTATTTAGTTTGTCGTCATTTACAATGTCTCAAGCGTCTCAAACATCCAATGCAAGAAACAAGCCTTATTTTTTATGTTATCACAGTAATCAGCTGTCTTGAGGAAGTCACGCACCGATTCAAATCCAGGTCGACTGTTCTATAACTGTGCGGTTGGCCAGGTTGGTGGTTTTAGTTATCGTATTGTAATTATTTTATTTTGTTTTAAAATGTCATCTAATTCTTGTAAGTAATTTATAATAGTATAATGGAGGCTTTCATTTTTTCGAATGACTTAAAGAGGATGCACCAGGGAGCAACCCTTCCATGTGCAATTTGAAAGAACTTGCCAAGTTTGAAGTCCTCCAAGAGCTTCGTGAATCCGATGAAAATAGGGAGATTCTTACTTCACTGTTGTTAGAATCCGAAGGGCGAAGGGATCACTTAAAAGGATTTCTAAAAGAAACTGAACAGGAGAGGGATCATCTAAAAGAAAAGTTGATTTTCGCCTAAGAAAAGAGAATACCCTTAAAAATTTGGTGTATGTTATGGTGTTTGCGTTGTTTTTTTGAAAATTTGTAATGGGTATGTACTAGAACTGAGAAAAAATGTATTTTTCTCCTAAACTCATTATCAATTATGTCAGCTTATTGTTAGTAATCTACTATGAAATCCATTTACCATTTCAAGAGTTTGCTTCGTTAGTCTAGTACAATTAAATCTGTTTGGACTCTAAAAACTTAGTACTTTTCTATAGTAAATAAATTAAAAGGTACTCTATATTATTAAGTATTCTAAATAACCAATTCTCACAAAACCAATAATAAATGTAATTAGATGTAAAAGTGTGACCGATGCATTATGGACTGGAAAGTCATGGCAAACTGCTTAATTTATCCATGATGAATTGAAAATTTTAAAATCTTAAATTGTGAAACTTTGGTCAGGAGCGGGAAACTCTTCAAAGTTTATGCGAGTGTAGTGAAACTTTGGCAATTAAACGTTGGAGAAAACCTCAAAACTTTAAAATTTTTGTTGACCATCTAAGAAGGGTTAACTTGTTACTACTATATAAAAGCATCATTGGTTGTGATAGTGTTTAACTTGTTACTAATATCCAAAGTTCTGATAGTCATTACTTCAAAAGGTTATGAGTTGGCATGAATTCTATTTTTTTCCTTCGAGTGTTATCTTTCTTTATATTAAAATAAAGACCTTTCCTATTTAATTTTTATTTTCATAGACTTAAAATGGAGATTGAACAGATACGTTTTCGAGTTGAATCTTTAAAACAAAGAACTGAAAGTCTACCAGATCGTGATGAAATTGAAAAAAAATTATCGATATTGTTCGACTAAATTCAGAGTTTGGATAGAATGCTAAGGGGTTTACTCAGTCGCTTGGGCTGCGATGCTAATGAATGCCTTTCACCTCCATCATCACCACTCCTCAATGAATAATGGATGGTATGTTCTAAAGCTATTTTGATCAGCGTTGACTACTACGGTTGTTATTTTTATTTATCAAAGCATTGTTCAAGGAAAACTAAATTATTTTTGTCCCTATATATTAACTGTGATTTGCGCTAACCAAATTATTTGAACCAAAAGTATGTTGATTAGAACAAAGTAGCATAACATTGGAAGCATTTTCTACTAGCAATATTCAATCTCATAAATTACTTAAGCCATGACCCTGGAAAAATTTAAACATACATAAAAAACAGACGAAACTAAACTAAGATAACTAAATAAAACATTAAAAATCACCACATTTTTGTTAATTATCCCCGCCGTCAATTTCACCCATGTGCCGAAATATATCCTACCTCACGTATCGCAATTGCTGTTGAAGTTCATCATTTTATTCTCTGAGAGCATCCACAATTCTCCTCAGAAGTTTCATGTCTCTTACAATATTTGGTGCAAACTCACGGACCCAGACTGGATGATGGCTATGTGGTTGGCCAATTGCATGACCTATTGGATGCTCATTACCATAATTGCTGACGCCAAAATTGTCCATTATTTTCAAACTCTATTTATTTTCTAGAAATTTTTTTTCTGATGATGAAGATTGGAGAGTTAGGGTTGTGTTATATAGCATCAAACTTACGAAAGTCAAGGGACACCATCTAAAAGTTGCATCAATTGAACGTGACTCTTCGTTTTTCTCTACAACATCTTTGACAAGTAGTGAACGTGACTCTTTGTTTTTCTATAAATAAAATTGATCCATCTGCGGCAATTATTGAACATGACTTGTATTAGGTTTAAGTAATTTGAAAGGCCAAAAATTTTTGTTTGTTATTTATTCGTTACCAGCACACGTACACACGCGTTGGATGTTATGAAAGAATTTTAATAGTTTGAAATTTAAATCATTTTGATTTTCTTAGAATATAATCATTATCTTATTTTTAAACTATATGAGCAATCATCAAATAACTTTTAAGTTTTATTTATTGAAAATTTAAAATTATTGTAAGATTTTGTATTACGTGAGGTAAAATTTAAAGTTTGTTTACGAATTCATAAAATTAATTACATATTTTCTGTCCATGACTTGCTATGGATCTCGCCCTAATGTTGGTCATAAATAAAATCTTCTTGCATTAGTTTTGCTATATTGAATTACAATCACACGCCACGTTTAAAAGATGTGTACATTATTTTTCCTATCAATATATTTGATGATGCTTGAATTTTGAGAATTAATTGAGTTAACAATTTATTATATTTTATTATATGCCAGCTAATTGATTTTAATATGTTGCGACTTAAAATGTTAAAACAAAATCAACAACGGGGTTATAACCAAATCCAAAAATCTCCCACTACTAAATCTGGGAAATACGTTCAGCATTTTTGATTTATAGAAGAGGCAGTGATTCTCTGATTATGTGATAACCGCTGATTGTTTACATGGGATTGAAGCAACATAATACATAATAATAGATTGGTTACATGGGATTGAAGCAACAGAATACAGAATAATTGATTATACTATCGGTGAATTATGTTAAACTCAAAATTATATAATAATCAGAAAACAAATATTACACATACTTTGCTGTTGAATGATAAAAAAAAGACCTTTAGTCTACATAACAAAATTTAAACAAACCAAAAGAATAAAAAAATGAAAAGTAGGATAACTAAACTAAACATGACATATCACTATAGGCCGTTGTTCCTATCCCCACTGTCTATTTCATCCATGTGCTGAAATAACCTCTGCCTGATGTAACGAATTTCCCGCCGAATTTCATCATTTTCTTGACTGAGAGTATCCACTAGTCCCCTCAGATGTTCGACGTTTCTTCTACGATTAGCAGCTTCAAGATTCGCGTATGATATCCCGACAACAATAAATTCTCCAATCGTTGGTCGATGATGGTTATATGGTTTCCATTTGCATGACCGTTGCATGAATGTTTGTGCGTGAATAGTCCATTTTTTTTTCAATGATTATTTAAGTTCTTGAAAAATTGTATTGAATGATAAGAAAAAAATATGACGAGTCTGGCTTGTGATATATATCATCAAACCCATGAAATCCAAAGGTCACCTTCTGAAAGTTGCATCCAATGAACACGACTCTTTGGTTTGCTGAATTAAATTTGAAACTTCTTTCCTAATTATGAACGCGACTATTCATTTTTTTAAATAGTTTAAAGCATCAGCGACAAGTACTGACATGCCGCTTCATTTTGCCGGATTAACTTGAAACGTATTTGACAATTATTGAAGATAAGCCTATATTTTGGTTACAATTCTGTATGAACGCATGTCTTATTAATATGGTTAGTAAATACTTAAAATAGCATATTTTTTCATTGATTCGTCAAGAAACGTTACACTAGATAAGCTTCAACACAGATCATACTTAACTTAATTTGGGATCGGGCGGTGGGACGGAACAACTACCATGCTGCTTTTAACTCGTGACAACGGATCATCAAATGAATGCACATAATAATGAATTGCCTCGATTCTCAGTTGGTCAACAGTATATGAAATAACTATTTAAAATTGAATAGCAACAATGGATGGTCGAATAATGAATTTGCGTACTAATGAATCGCGTTGATTCTCAATTGGTTAACATTATATTAAATAACTATATTAAAATATTTCTCACCATTGCAAAAAATATGAAGAGGGTCTTTGTCCACCAAAATGAATTTAAAATGTAGGGTATTTATGTTGACGATGGTAAATTGACATCCTGTAATACAATACGCGATTTGCACTTCGATTGAAAATCCTTTGTAAGAAAAAGGAAGTGGTTAGGTAACCCAACTGGAATCGAGTTCTAAATCGAAATATGTCATTAAACTAAAAAAAGTAACAAAATATGTCATGTTTTTAAAGTGATACCATAATATGCTTAACTCTCTTTTATATGCATTATTTTAACGAAAATGAGCAAAAGGAATTAAGTTTTAGAAAATGTACATAACTCACTTAATAGGTGAGTTATGCATTTTTTTTAACATAACTGCCTTAAAAAGAGAGTTATGTACGAGATGTTACATAACTTTATTAAAAAGAGAGTTATGCATTTTTTTTTTACATAACTCACTTAAAAAGTTAATAGAAGTCACACAACTCTCTTAAAAAGCAAGTTATATATTTTTTTCTACATAACTCACTATGTGAATTATACATTTTTTCAATATGACTTACTTAAAAAGTGAGTTATATAATAAAAGTTACGCAATTTGCTTTTTTCCTCTATGTAAATATAATTAAAAAATTATATAATTCACTTTATAAAAACTTACATATTATGTGAACAATTAATTTATCTTTTAAATTTTTATTTTATAGAAAGAATGCTAACTATTATGAAACGGAGAGAGCAAAACTCACTGATTATGTGAGTTATTCAAATACAAAATAAGTTTAAAAAATGTATTATCCATTTAATATAGCTCTTAAAATATGTGTGATAAGTGCATAACTTTATTAGTGATATGAAATATGAATATGGTGTGAAAAATATATGAGTTATGCTAAAAATTGACATGTTCATAAAAAACGTTTGTCAGTCATAAAACTACCATTAGAAAAAATGTAAAATTCACAAAAAAATGAGTTATCCTTCTTATTTCTATAAAAATCACACACACACATATGTGTGTGTGTGTGTGTGAGTAAGCAAAAAGTTGACATTTTCATTAAAAACATTTGTCAGTCATAAAAGTACCATTAGAAAAAATGTAAAATTCACAGAAAAATGAGTTATACTCACATTTTTAGGGGATTAACTCCACGTGACGGGAATAATATATATATATATATGTGTGTGTGTGTGTGTGGGTGTGTGGGTGGGTGGGTGTGGTGTGGGTATGGGTGTGTGTGTGTGATTTTTACAGAAATAAGAAGGGTAACTCATTTTTTTTGTGAATTTTACATTTTTTCTAAAGGTACTTTTTATGACTGACAAACGTTTTAGATGAACATGCCAACTTTTTGCATAACTCATATATTTTTTGCACCATATTCATATTTCATATTACTAATAAAGTTATGCACTTATCACACATATTTTAAGAGTTATATTCGATGGATAACTCATTTTTTTTAACTTATTTTATAATTGAATAACTCACATAATCAGTGAGTTTTGCTCTCTCCGTTTTGTAATAGTTAGCCTTCTTTCTTAAAAAATAAAACTTTAAAAGATAAATTAATTGTTCACATAATATGTAAGTTTTGATAAAGTGAGATATATAATTTTTATTATATTTTGGTAGAGGAAAAAAAGCAAGTTATGTAACTTTTATTATATAACTCACTTTTTGAGTAAGTCATGTAGAAAAAATGCATAACTCACTACATGAGTTATGTAGAAAAAAATGCGTAACTCTCTTTTTAAGAGAGTTGTGTGACTTCTATTACATAACTCACTTTTTAAGTGAGTTATGTAAAAAGAAATGCATAACTCTCTTTTTAATATAGTTATGTTTGTTACATAACTCTCTTTTTAAGAGAGTTATGTTAAAAAAATGCATAACTCAGTTAATAAGTGAGTTATGTACATTTTCTGAAACTTAACTCCATTTGCTCATTTTCATTAAAAAATATTGCATATAACTCTCTTTTTAAGAAAGTTAAGCATATTATGGTACCACTTTAAAAATATGGCATATTTTGATACTTTTTTTAGTTTCATGGCATATTTTGGTTTCGAACTCACTGGAATCATATTGATTCTTTAGTAATGCAATGACCGTTGTTAGTATCCTCTGTGTTTCTGCCATGTGCAGTCGACTAAGCCAATGAACTTGTATCCATACACTTAGG
>NW_025880429.1:0-505 GCF_002878395.1 Capsicum annuum
GGAGGATCCTGAACATAAATTAAATTTCTATTTTCCAGAAGGGTCCTAAAGATAAAACAAATTGCCATTTTCCAGGAGGGTCTTGAACATAAAGTAAATTCCCATTTTCCAGGAGGGTCCTGAACATGAAAATAAATTCTCATTTTCTAAAAGGGTCCTGAACAGAAAGTAAATTCCCATTTTTCAGGAGGGTCCTGAACATAAAGTAAATTCCCATTTTTCAGGAGGGTCCTGAACATAAAGTAAATTTCCATTTTCTAGGAGGGTCCTGAACTTAAAGTAGATTCTCATTTTCCAGGAGGGTCCTGAACTTAAAGTAAATTCTCATTTTTCAGGAGGGTCCTGAACATAAAGTAAATTTCCATTTTTCAGGAGGGTCCTGAACATAAAGTAAATTCCCATTTTTCAAGAGGGTCCTGAACTTAAAGTAAATTCTCATTTTCTAGGAGGGACCTAAACTTAAAGTAAATTCCCATTTTATAGGAGGTTCCTGAACAGAAAGTAA
>NW_025880429.1:605-1938 GCF_002878395.1 Capsicum annuum
CATTTTTCAGGAGGGTCCTGAACTTAAAGTAAATTTCCATTTTCCAGGAGGGTCCTGAATAGAAAGTAAAATTCCATTTTTCAGGAGGGTCCTGAATAGAAAGTAAAGTTTCATTTTCCAGGAGGGTCCTGAACAAAAAGTAAAGTCCCATTTTCCAGGAGGGTCCTGAACAGAAAGTAGAATCCCATTTTTCAGGAGGGTCCTGAACAAAAAAATAAAATCCCATTTTTCAGGAGGGTCCTGAATAGAAAGTAAAATCCCATTTTTCAGGAGGGTCCGAAACAGAAAGTAAAATCCCATTTTTCATAAGGGTCTTGAACAGAAAAATAAAATCCCATTTTTCAGGAGGGTCCTGAACAGAAAGTAAAATCTCATTTTTCAGGAGGGTCTTGAACAGAGAGTAAATCCCATTTTTCAGGAGGGTCGTGAACAGAAAGTAAAGTCCTATTTTTCAGGAAGGTCCTGAATAGAAAGTAATGTTCCATTTTTCAGTAGGGTCTTAGACAGAAAGTAAAATTCTATTTTTCAGGAGGGTCCTGAACAGAAAGTAAAGTATCATTTTTCAGGAGGGTCCTGAAAAACAAGAAAATTCTCATTTTTCAGGAGGGTCCTAAATAGAAAGTATAAGTCTCATTTTTCAGGAAGGTCTTGAACAGAAGTAAAATCTCACGGATGTGCATTTCCAATGGTAGCTGAATTAAGTGAAGCGAATTTGCCCCTGTTTTAACAAAGAAAATTTGTCAGTTAAAAACTTATTGGTGGCTTGCGGCTCTTGGCTTTCCCGAAACCTTCTCAGTGTTTATTTCCTTTATTTTATTTCATATTGCTGGCACTTGCCCCTGTTTTGTTGTGTCATTGACAAACTCAAATTATAAAGAGTGACTCCAAAATAAAAACAGTATCTCTGCTTTGTCATGCTTCTCAGATAAACCCTTTAAACCTTGGTATTTTCATGAGTCCCCCATCTTGTTTATTGACAAAACTTTCTGCATACCTTATTCAGCTCACAAACATGTCTCTTTCATATGCTGACTTTGTCTTGCTTTGTGCAATTGAAGAAGCTAGTAGCCAATTTTGAAATCTTTTCTCACTTGTTTTGATATGGACTTGACTCAAAGACACGAGAAAAATGACAATGACTTTTATTTGAACCACTGACTCAAGAAAACAAAATAAATATAAAGAAAATAAAGAAAAGATAATGAATGTCCCCGTTTGAGACAAAGAAATAAAAAATTTATCTAGAAATGACACATGTCGAATTAAACTGCCTGATCTTTCCATCCAAAACTTTTTACTAATTGTTGTTGAGTTAATGGCCTTGAAATTGAGT
>NW_025880430.1:0-3143 GCF_002878395.1 Capsicum annuum
TTAACGGCACCATTTAACCTTATAACCACCGTTAACAATCTTATATTAGTAAACAACCTTATAACCTTATAACCTTAACGACAACCGTTTAACCTTATAACCTTATATTAGTAAACAACTTTATTACCTTATAACCTTAATCTCTGCCAAATATCTCATATCGTAGAATGTAGATCATTATAAACCACAATAATTAACAAGTTAAATACTTTTTCAAAAATAGGTAAAAGTTCTATTCAACTCTCAAAATTTTATCGGTGCAGTATATATTATCACAAAATAAAAAATTATCTAAATTAACTGAAACTAAATATTTAAAGTAAATTAATTTTATGGTTTTAATTGACTTTTATATAAAAAAAAATCTTTTTATTTAATTATTTAATTTAGAAAATTTAAATTTTAAATTACTTTTTCCTTATATAGAAATACTAATATTTAAACTTAACTTTAAAATTTTAAATTACAAAATTAATAAATTTAATTTAATAAAATAAATTTCTAATGAATATTTTCTTAGAATTTATATTGGGTCAATATGTATCAAGTTAAAAAGAAATAAAGAAAAATATATAGTAAAATTTTATTATTGTGAAAGATAAATATAATGCACTATCCAATAATGTTTAATAATATCACATTTTGCATATGCAAATATAGCATCCCGTATTTAATTAATATACTATTCCGGTAAATTATTGATGATTACTTTTGGATATGATAAAATTATATTAATTTTTATAGTAATAACATAATTAATCGCTCTTAATCAATTAATATGAGTCGTCTAGGTATTAAGAAAATAAATAATATTTAATGAAAAATAAAATAGACATAAAATACGAAATTAACTCTTAATGTTTTAAATCAAATTTTTGTCTTTCGAACGATGGTTTTACTATATCACTCTTTATTATAAGTCATTTATGTATTAGAAAAATAAGAATAACAAAATGATATGTCAACATTAAATATTTAATTGACTATCAAAATTATATTAATGCCACTTAAATTGGGACGGGATAGAAAAAGATATAAAGCAATATATATTATTTGAAAATAAAATATAAAGTACTATAAATAACAATAATTAACAAAAAAAATTTAAAAAAATTGACTGATTTCTACTTCAGTTGTGATTTTACTATATCACCCCTACTTATTTATTATGGTCATTTAAGCATTGTGCCACATAAGTTGAGATAGGAAAAATATTATAAATCATAATGATCAAAAATTTAAATTATTTTTAAAATATAATTGGCTGTCATCGACACAAAATTCAGGACAAAGAGAGTAGCATATATTATTCAAAAATTACATAAAAAGTATTATAAATTACAATTGTTAACAATTTAAAATATCTAAAAATAATTTAATATATTATATATTTCAAAAAAATTACATGAAAAATACTAGAAATCACAATAATTAACAACTTAAAAAATTTAAAAGATATAAAATATTTGGTCGACTCTTGAAATTATATTAGTGTCACTGAAATTGGAATAGAAAAAAAGTATAATAAATCACAATAATTAAAAACTTCAATTATTTTTTAATATATAATTGATTATCAATGCCACAGTAATTTGGACAAGAAAAGTAATGTATATTAATTTAAAAATTACATAAAAAACTATTATATATTAAAATAGTTAACAAATTAAATTATTTAAATACGTATGAAAATAACATATGTTGAACGCATGCTAGATTCCGGATGAATCCTAGAAAATATATGCAATCTTTTTATTAAAAAAAATTATTTAAACATATCAAGATTGAAAAGATAAATAAATACCTTAATGTTGGGCCCGTGCTGACACGGGCCCTGCTCCTCTAGTATGTACAATAAATGCTCCATTAATTGTGGCTTAATTTTCCTCTACATCTTTTTCTTTGGTGAGCAAAAAATTTTTTAATTCATTAAAATTTTCATTTATGTATAGATTTATTGATTAACACGAGACACGCGTTCAAAGCACGTATACTTGACTAGTATAATTAATCTAATTGGTTAGAAATATAATCATATAATGTATTTAAATGGATTTGCATGGTAATCAAGATACCATATATGGTAAATTTTTCTTTATCTTTATCCGTATATATTTGATAAGCTATTTCACGCGTATATATTTGGTAACAGCTAGGAATCAAAGTGCAAGTCCTAATCCTACACAAAAAGGGAAAACACTTTCTTTTTGTCTCTATATATACTTATGAGTCTAGTTGCAAACTTCAATATTTACGCTTGATTAGTTTCATCAAATAATGGAGTCATCCACATCTGCCAGTCAAATTCATGTGTTCCCCCAATTTCGTAATGCTAGAAGTACTCTTCCTTGTTCAGTCAATATTTCAGGCAACAATTTTAATGTAGAGATTGATCTACTTGTCAAGTTTTCTTACACTTGTTTTGACAACATTATCGAAGAGTACCCCTTTCATACTAAGTGGAATGGGAAGTACAACTCATTGTCATGGGATATTGTTGACACAGTGCTGCCTTCGGAAACTATCTTTCAATGTCCACTAAAAAGAATTAAGTGGGATGGTCTTGAGAAAATATTGGAGAACAAACATGATTTAATCAAACAAATTTTGGAGTATGCTCGTACCATACAGAACCTTGGACCTCCTTTGCAAGATGATGATACAGCTTATGTGAGCCTGATAATTGTTGAGAAACTTTATGTATCTCCTCAAGAATTTGAACTTACCAAATCCAGAATTGTTAAAAACCAATATGATGAGATTGGAGAAATAGTTTGGAGAGTTACTTATAACGCAATCAAGGGATTGGGACAATCACACGAACCATCTTTCTATGAAAAATTACAATGGATTGATGCCTGTGAAGGGGATATAAAAGATGCTATGAGGAACACAATAAATTGTTGGTGCATGCATTTTGATGAGAATTATGAAAGGGAATTAGTACAGACTTTAACTGAGCAAGCTAGGAGAGAATTCATGTCTCTGCCTGCAGTAAGATCAATAATGCAGTCTTTGCAAAGAGTTCATCTTCCAGAAAATGAATGGACAGACGAGTGTGTGATATGCAAGGAGAGTTACTCACCTGGATCAGAACCATACAGCTTGCCTTGCAGCCACAGTTTCCATTATGGCTGCATCGA
>NW_025880431.1:0-961 GCF_002878395.1 Capsicum annuum
GGGGGGGGGCTGGACCTGGGCGCGGTCCCGGGTCTGGCGGAAGGAGTGGGGGCTGGACCTGGGTCTGGCGGGGAGGGGGGATGGACTTGGGCGCGATCCCGGTCAGGGGGGTTAGACCAGGGTATGGTCCCGGGTTCTGCGGTGGGAGGGGGCTGGACCTGGGCGTCCTCTCGGGTCTGGCGGGGGTTTGGGGCGACTGGACTTAGGCGTGGTCCCGACGGGGTGAGGGGGTTGGACTTGGGCGTGGTCCTGGTCCTGGAGAGTGGCTAGACTTGGGCGCGGTCCCGTGTCCAGCTGGGGGAGGCGAGCTGGACCTGGGCATGGTCCCGGTCCGGGAGAGTGGCTCGACTTGGGCGTGGTCCCGGGTCCAGCTGAGGGAGGCAAGCTGGACCTGGGAGTGGTCTCAGATTTAGCCGGGGGAGGGGGTATGGATATGGTCGTGGTCTCGGGTTCTGCGTGGGTGCCCGGGCGCGGTCTCGGGTCCGGCATTGGAGGGTGGCTGGACCGGGGCGTGGTCCCGGGTTTGGTGAGGGTGCGGCTGGATCTGGGCGCGGTCCCGGGTCTGGTGAGAGGAAGGGGGGCTGGACAAGGGTGCGGTCTCTCATTCGTCAGATGGAGGGTGACTGGATCTGGGCGCGATCCGAGGTCCGGCGTCCCGAGTCCTGCGGGGGGAGAAGGCCGAACCTAGGCGTGGTTTTGAGTTCGGTGGAGGGAGGGGAGGTGGACGTTGGCGTGGTCCCGGGTCCGACCGGGGTTGGAGGGCTGGACCCTTGCGTGTTCTCGGGTCCGTCGGGGGGAGTGCTGGACCTGGGCGTAGTCCCGGGTCCGGCAGGGGGAGGGGGGCTATACCTGGGCATGGTATCGGGTCCGACGTGAAGGTGGGTGGGTCGACCTAGGTGCGATCCCGGGTCCGAAGGGGTAGGGGGCTAGACCTGGCAGCGGTCCATGATCCGGCGGGGGG
>NW_025880431.1:1061-1506 GCF_002878395.1 Capsicum annuum
GGGGGGGGGCTGGACCTGGGCGCGGTCCCGGGTCTGGCGGAAGGAGTGGGGGCTGGACCTGGGTCTGGCGGGGAGGGGGGATGGACTTGGGCGCGATCCCGGTCAGGGGGGTTAGACCAGGGTATGGTCCCGGGTTCTGCGGTGGGAGGGGGCTGGACCTGGGCGTCCTCTCGGGTCTGGCGGGGGTTTGGGGCGACTGGACTTAGGCGTGGTCCCGACGGGGTGAGGGGGTTGGACTTGGGCGTGGTCCTGGTCCTGGAGAGTGGCTAGACTTGGGCGCGGTCCCGTGTCCAGCTGGGGGAGGCGAGCTGGACCTGGGCATGGTCCCGGTCCGGGAGAGTGGCTCGACTTGGGCGTGGTCCCGGGTCCAGCTGAGGGAGGCAAGCTGGACCTGGGAGTGGTCTCAGATTTAGCCGGGGGAGGGGGTATGGATATGGTCGTGGTC
>NW_025880432.1:0-13158 GCF_002878395.1 Capsicum annuum
GTCGAAAAGTTGGACAATTAAAAATATGGGTGTGGGACCCATATTTGGTCGAAATAACCTTGGATGAAAAATTTGACTTCTCTAGCAGATCCAAAATATCAATTTTTGGGTAGTAACATGTATGGTGTAATTTTACGGCTTTTAAATATCATTTTGTCTCTCAGTTTGAAAAATTGTAATTTTGAGTTTTGGGGTCAACTTTGTGAAAACGACATTTTTTCGATAATCTGATATCTCCATTGAGTCCGAAGCATCGAATTTAGTGTGTTTACATAGTTCATTTGGGTATACAGGACTCCGAACGAATCCCAGGCACCCATCGAATTTCAGATTGACTTAAAAAAACTCAGTTTTTAAGCAATAGTTGTGCAGAAAAATCTGCAATAATAAATAGCAGTTTTTGGCCTATTTTGCTCATTTCTCATCTTGCCTCTTCGGAGTTAAACCCTAAAATAATGTGGGAGCTTAAAAGTGAACTTGTGGGGGCTTGGGAATCTAGATTAACACATATTTCTTGATTCTATTACAAATTTAAGGTAAGATTTCATCTTTTTCTACTCTAATTCCTTGATTAATTTTTCAAAACTCCAAAAATCTTAGGGCTTGATTTTAAACCTCAATTTCACTTCTTTTTGCTTAAATAATATCTTTATCTTATAATTACTAGTTTTTCATCAATTTAACCTTCAAAACAACTTCGATTCTTGATTGTAACCCGAATTTCAAAGATTTTACCCGGTAAAGCTTAAAAATGGAATTTCTTCGATTTGAACCTTTTTTGAATTGGGTTTTCAGCTGTAGGTTCCTAAAAATATGGGCAACACATTTTAAAAATAAAGTTATGATTTGCCCTTCTTTTTTGAAAATCTATTTCGGGGGTCCGTTTTGACCCCGAACTAAAATTGGTCAATATAGGTGTAGTTGGTTTTATTTTGACCCGTAGATTTCACATTTGATGATTTTGGAGAAGTTCTGATACAAGCCTAAAGTGCATAAGGATTGCAAGGACTTCTCAAAGGACTAAGCGCGGAATTGGCAAGACATTTGAGATCCTTCTCAAGCTGTGACCAAAATGAAAGGGGAGAAGGAAATCTTACACTTAAGAGGTGCTTAATTACTAAGGGCATGGAGGTCTTTACACTACAAAAGGACACACTCAAGAGGTACCTTTCCTAAGACCTCATTAAGGGCATTTTTGTTATTTACTTAGTAATAGTATAAATAGACAAATTAGCTTCTCTTTTCATTAGACTTTGATGAATTGGAATTGAGTATTACTCTTAGTGTAGTTTCTTTCCTTAGTGTAGGGCTTGGAAAAGCCATCTTAGTATAGGTCTTGGAAAAGACATCCAAACTTGAGAGATTAATACATTTGATAGATTTCACTTGTGTTGATCAATTGGCAAGAAAGGTGTGATTGAGGAGTGTGAATTACTTTGGTCCACCTAAGAGTGAGGTTTGAACTACCATTGGTGAGGTGTTTTTGAATGTTTGAGACACATTCTTGTGCTAATCATTCGTTATGTTAAGGGTCTCATTACTTATCTTTACAGTTATGCTATCTTCTTCTTCATCTCCTTTCTATGTGTTGTTTTCCTTTACTTGTGGTTGCTGATTTTTGTGTCTTTAGTTTCCATTTTCAGTTTTAGTAGTTTATTTTTGTATCATTTGGTATCAGAGCCATGTATTAGAGTTGGTTCCACAACTCTAAATCTTGGATCTTAGAAAATCTCAACAAAAAAGAGTGTAGAAAATCGAAAATCTCACAAAAAGAAATTGTAAACCCGTTTTTATGTGTTTGACAGATTTTTAAATCTTAGATCTACATGTTTTTGTGTTGTTTTGTTGGTTTCAAGTGCTAGATTCTTATTCCCTAGCACCTAGGGAGTCTAGATCTACATTTGGAACAAGATTTGGTTGTTTTTGAGCTAGATCCACTATTGTTGTAACTTGTTTGAAGCATTTGGAGGTGAGATCCATTTTGGGTTTGAGTGGGTGACGTGATTTGTTGCTGATTTTTTGTTATTTGAGATATTGGCCTAATAAACCTAGATCTAAAAGAAAATTGGAGATTAGGGTTCATTTGGTTAGGGGTCAACTTCGGTCAACTCTTAAATATTCATCTTGTTCTTCTATGTTCATCAAGTCTTGCTAAGGAAGAATATTCAAAGAGTGTGTTTGATCCAAAAAGGGAGAAGAAAGAGAGTGTACTTGATGTTTGTGAAAGAATATTCCTTGGTGTATTCATATTCATCTAAAAGAAAGAAGAGACAAGGAATAATCAAAGTACAATTCCAAGTACAATCCAAGTACGGAGGGGGGGGGGGACCATTGTTTTTTTAAATTCATTTGAAGCTCCAAAAAGGCTTTCAAACCTTTATTTTTCCCTCCCAAACGAAAATTCTTCTTCAGCAAAGGAGTTCTAGGCTGAGACTTGAGATTTGGGTAGAAAAATTGAAAACTCAACGTCTAATCAATGAATGCCTCATCATCATCAACCTAATGGCCAAATTGAGTTCCTAGTTAGATATTCTAGTTTCTTATAAGTTAATTCTATCCCTAATTAGTAAGCTAGTAAGTACCTACTAGTTTGGTAATTAGATTAAAGTTCATTTGTTTCGTGTCTTCGATTTTTGTGTGCTTTTCTCATTTTTCAGTCGTAGTAATTTTGTTGGTTCAAGTCTGTGCATCCTTTTATTTGAGTCTTATCAAACAAAAATTGATTCCTGACCAAGGATTATTCACCACTCAATTTACTTGCCGAGTATTGCCAAGTTTTCAACACTTGTGAGACCAAATGTGAGGTAAGATACGAGTGTGAGTGTGGTGAGGCATTTGAACTAACGTGTTTGTTCATTTTGTAGGTTTTCCCTTTGCTGTTTTTTTGCTTTTGTTAGGTACAATTGTAATGGAATCCGAAGGTACCACATCCCAACCTTTAGGAAATGATGCTTTGGGAGTCTTGTTGGCTCGGATTGATGCATTTGTCCGAGATATAAAGGGTGATATGGATGCTATAAGGAGAGACATAAAGGGTGAAATGACATCTTTGAAAGATGGTGTGACTAGAATGAAAGCGAGGGTTGATACATTATGTCCACCAAACCCTCCACAATTAAACCAAGTCTAATAAAAGGGAATTGGTACTCAAATGCTACCCCAAAATCTGAACTACCAAATCCCAAACCCAATTAACCAAAGACCTTTTTATTCTCTCCAAATGCCATAAAACTGAAATCTCCCCATCCAAATAGAAGAATAGGAGGAGTTAGAAACCAAAGAGGGTGAGGATAAGCCTCAAGATGGAGAGAAAATGGATGGTGAGATACAAGGAGGATATGAAAGAAGGAGGGAAAAGAAAAGGGAAGCCATGGGTAGTAAAATTGGAAGGGAAAAAGAATACTTGATTGTGGATCTTTTCCACAAAGGATCCTTGATATTCACTAACCCAAATACTAAAATTTTGGCTAGTATTTTCTCTTCTCATGTACAGGTTCAAGACCCTAGAAGCCCCAAGGAGAAGACCAAGGATGCTCCCTTCAAGCCCTTGGCCGAAAGTCCTAATTTTGGGATAAGTGATGAAGAAGTGAGTCCAAAGGGAAACATTGATATATTCCCTTGTAGTTCTGAGCATGAAGGCTTCCATGATGCAAAACCAAGTTAATAACACACTTCCCACGATCTACAAAGTAACAAAGCTATCTTTTACACCCCAAGAAACTTGAATTATTGCGATGTGGCTAGTAGTGGCCAAAGTGATATAGTTTTGGATTTGCTTAGTGAAGAAGGGTATGAATCTTACTTTTGTGATACTCTTGGTGTTGTTAGGTTGCATAAGGGCCAAACTCTTATTGTGAGTATGCAAGCACTAGTTGATCCTTTAGATGATAAAATCAATTCTTTTCGTAAGAATGACTTATGTCCATCTAGTGCTAGCACTTATGAGTTGAATCAGGTTTCCTTACCAAGTGACAAGATTATTCACATACTAGTTGACCCTCGTGAAAGTCGAAGTGAGTCTACATTAGTATGTGAGTTACCAACAACTAGTGAGGATGTGAATGATGATCAACCTACTCACAAATGTAGTCCACTACTTGAGCATAAGTGTGGTGTGTTTGATAAGTCTCAAGTTAGTGGTGAAGGTGATCATGGGATTGGAGATGATTCTTTGATTATGTTTTATGATGAAATCCATATTGATAGCTTTGCTCAAAGAAACCAAGAAAAGGCACAATCAGGTGAAGATGACCTTAAATTGCTTGAATATTTAGGAAACCCGAATTGTGATTGTTCTTGTGATCATGTTTTTGTGTGTGATCCCTTCGCTGCTCATGGTTATTTATATCTATATGGGGATTACTCTCTTAAAATATAAAGTGGTGCATTCTTAAAAATTTCATCTATTTCTTCTTTGTGTGTTTCCTATGTTGAGCATCCTAGTGGTGATGAACTTGGAACTAGTGAGTACTTGCATAAGGGCACCATAGTTGAAGTTGATTTGTGTGACACCTTTCTCTACTCTCTATTTTTCTTTGATAAGGTGTATTCTATTATAGAGAGTATGTCTTTTAGATTGGGCAAAGACTATAGGGAAAAAGAGTATTGTCTAGATCCATATCTAAGGCCACTCTTTTCATTTGATCCCGGTGCCAAATGTGGATATGATGATGCTGTCACACACAACTTGTTGCTTGGTCTACATGACAAGTAAAGTATTATTCTTGAAAACCCAAGAGCAAATGTATCATTGTCGTCTTGGGATAATGCTTCTAAATGTGCATCCTTGCTTGACACACTTGTGCTTGAATTGAATAAATCCCAACTTGTGGATGCCAAGTTTATGTTTCACTTGAAAGAAGGAATCCATATGTATTTAAATGACGTGATTCCAACCTTATGTGTTAAAACTATTAAATCAATTGGCATTCTTATAAATGATAGCACCTTGGATGATGCCTTTACACTTGACGCCTTCCTATACTACCTCTTTGCTTATGATGATATCCGTACTAGTGATGGATTTGTTTTATGTAGGGGTAGGCCATTTGTTTATTGGTCCACTTGGAGTTACAATGCAATATGGCTTTTGTGGACCTTTTTAGTTGCCTTATCTCTTGATGCTTTCCTTAGCCGTGTCCTTTGTGATTCTTGTGATAGGTGTTTCATGATCATAATAAAGAATAGTTGGTTGTATTTCAAATGTGTACCTCCTTGGAGTGTATCTTTGAACTTGCATGTTAAAAACCATGACATTAACCTTGTTCATAGTGACCTTGTGTATGGAATAGTTGTGTGTAATGTATTGGATGATTATGAGTTGGATCCCCTAGCAAAAGGGATGATTAGTCTCAATTTATGCCCTTGATTACTTCAACCTTTTGATCCCGGTGCATTCTTGAAGTATGGGAGGGATAGCCTCAGATTATGTCTATCTATTTTTTATGTTAATCCTATTCATTTTCTTTGTGCTATTTATGATAAGTCTTTCATATCATAAACAAAGGACCCATAGACGTATTTCAAGTGTCAGCAACCTTAGCTTGACTATATAACTTGTGATACTAATGCTAACCTCCTCCCTTGAGGGTTGTGTGCTTGTTTTTCTCCCTTTCTTGGTTTTGCAAGGTACGAATTTGAGGACAAATTTCTTCTAAGATGGAGAGGATGATACAAGCCTAAAGTGCATAAGGATTGCAAGGACTTCTCAAAGGACCAAACGCGAAATTGGCAAGACATTTGAGACCCTTTTGGAATCCTTCTTAAGCCTTGACCAAAATAAAAGGGGAGAAGGAAAGATTACACTCAAGAGATTCCTAATTACTAAGGGCGAGGAGGTCTTTACACTACAAAAGGACACACTCAAGAGGCGCCTTTCCTAAGTCCTCATTAAGGGCATTTTTGTCATTTACTATGTAATAGTATAAATAGACAAATTAGCTTCCCTTTTCATTAGACTTTGATGAATTGAAATTGAGTATTACTCTTAGTGTAGTTTCTTTCCTTATTGTAGGGCTTGAAAAAGCCATCTTAGTGTAGGTCCTGGAAAATACATCCAAACTTAAGAGATTAATACATTTGATGGATTTCACTTGTGTTGATCAATTGGCAAGAAAGGTGTGATTGATGAGTGTGAATTCCTTTGGTCCATCTAAGAGTGAGGCTTGAACTCCCGTTGGTGAGATGTGTTTGAATGTTTGAGACACATTCTTTTCGTAATCATTGGTGATAGTAAGGGTATCATTACCTATCTTTACATTTATGCTATCTTCTTCTTCATCTCCTTTCTATGCGTTGTTTTCTTTTACTTGTGGTTGCTGATTTTTGTGTCTTTAGTGTCCATTTTCGGTTTTAGTAGTTTATTTTTGTATCAAGTTTGTGGAAAGTAAAGTCATGGGTTTAAAGTGTAGCGGGCCGATTTTGCTTTTGAGGTAGGTTATGACTTAACTCTTTCAGACTAGGCTTCATAGTAAATGATGGTACAAAATGCATTTTAAGGGTGGGAACTAATCATGAAAAATATCTATTTATGTTTTGTGCCAGTGTGGGAGCCTATATTTGATGTAATTGTCGAAATTGAGTTATTATGTGATATGTGTGACCATGTGAGGTCCTATGTGATATTGATAAACTTGAATACATGTGAATAATTGTATTGTGTTGTTAAGATGCTTAATATAGTACCATTGGTGTATTGTGATTATATTCATATATTAATAACTATATTGTGTTGTTAAGATGCTTAATATGGTACTATTGGTGTATTGTTATTATATTCATAGTTTATTGGCATATGAGACATGTGGAAATTCGTGGATAAAATTGAAATAATGAGTGGATATTGGTTCATGTGGTTGTGAAAATATATTATGTGGTTAGTTATGGAAATATATCATGTGGTTGGTTGTGAAAATACTCATTGTGATTGGTTATGAGCATAAATCCTTATATCATACTCATTCATGACACATTGGTACCATCGTGGCAATATCTGAAAAACATTAGCAATACCTTTTTAAAACCCTACTCGAGGGGTGTGCTGAGGAGGAGATATTGTAACACCTTATAAAACCCTTTTTGAGGGATGTTCTAAAAAGGAGATATGAGATATGTGGATTGTATACGGGTTGATGACCCCTTATGGGTCCTACATCGAAAAGCTTTAGCTCTGTAGGTATATACAGGGATTGTGCCACGATCCCGGAGGTTGTGTGATGACCTCGTGCATCATCATCATCATCATCATCTTATACATTTCACTTACTTTATTGTGTTTGTGTTGTGTTATATTGCCATATTAACTTGTCACCTATGTATTTGTCTTACCTTCCTTTACTTGTATTTGATGATCTTGTATCTACATGTTCTCCCTTGTTCTACTTATATGTGACATAATGTATACTTATGTTCTATCTTAGTCTGTTATTGTAATATATGTGATATATTGTAAATATTAGTGTAAGCGGTGTGGGCTACCGTTGTGGGACATTTTCTGATTGCAGGTGACGTACCCTTAGTGTGTATTTTGTATGCTTTATTTTCTACTTTGCTCGGTCAGCCTATGATACCTACTGAGTACAAGTGGATCGTACTCCCTCGTACTTCACCTTTTTGGTGCAGCTTCAGGTTTGGGTGCACCTCAGACTGATTGATTTTGGGCTCCTTCAGATTACTCAAGGTAACAGTTTGACATTCATACGTCTGGAGTTCAACTCTATCTTTCTGTATTCTTTATATATTTATTAGTATTCAGAGACATATATTATTCCTTAGTGGTTATTTTTCTGATGTATTTGACTCCTGGATAGTATTAGTAGTTCTTACACCTTTGACACCGGGTTTTGAGAGTTAAGGCTGCATGTGTTGATTTTATTCTTTCCCCTTATATTATATCTATGTGGTTCAGCTTCATTCTATAAGCCTTACCTAGGGGGCATTTCTGTATTTTCCCTATGTGTATCAATTTGGGTGGGAGGGTTACTTGTCAAGGTTCACTGCGACAAGTACCATCATGATATATCAATTTTTGGGTTGTGACAATTGTAACAGATTGGTTATCTGTTGCAACAGATGGACCATCTATTGCAACAACTCAATAAAAATATTTATTATTAAAAAAATGGTTATTGAAAAGGTGAGATATCTTCGATTGTTTAATTAAGAAAAATAGTTTTTAAATTTTATGAACTAATTAATATTAAGAAGCTAAAAAGTCAAGGCTTTTCACAATAATAAAAAAGTCACCAGTTTGACTTAATTAAGTCATGACTTTTCCCAGTAATCAAAAAGTTACCAGTTTTAATGTAATTAATAAAATAGAAGTGAACAGTCGTGACTTTTTGCCTAATACATTCAAATTCAATCCTCTATAAATAGGTCCCTCCTTACTCGTTCATTCTATTTCACTTTATTTATTTCTTGCATCTTGTCTTTCGTATTACCACTTCAATCACTTCTCTTCAAAGAGCAGATTCTTTTTTCGCTAAGGTAAGTTTTTTTAATGTGTACATCTACTAATTGGTAATATACATTGTATTACATTTGGACTCTTTTCTTTACTTTTGTGTTTATATTTTTTTTAATTCATGTGTGTTCTATATAGGATGATCATGTTTGGGGCATTGCTATTCAGTGCAACACCATGCGAAAACTTCAGAGGCCAGTTAATGGCCTTTAGTGAGATTGGGCACTGTGAGAGTAAGGATGCTCCGAGAGATTCGCAGGCTAAGAGGGCCCTGCTGCTGTCGATTGACGATTGGTCTATTGATAATAATAATAATAATAATGATAATTTTTCTTTTAGCGTATGTATTTTTTATATTCGATCTACCTACCTAATGTATTTTATTTTTGTTTAATAAAAAAAATTATATTTGGTCAACTTTGACTTTTTAATTATCATTTAAATTTCATCCTGTCTATTTCCTCTTCTCAACATGTTGATGGTTGAAGGTAAGGATTGAGCATTTGGTACAATTTTGAATCTAGTAGCAATAGCAAGAGTTTTGAGTTCTTTTAACAGATAGACCATATGTTGAAACAAATTGGCCATCTGTTGGACGAACACAATCTGGTGGAAAGAACTGTATTGTGTTGTTCTAACTGATTACCCATCTGTTGTAATAGATTGGTCATCTGTTGGAGGAACACATTCTAGTTTGATGAACTTTATTGTGTTTTTCTAGCAAATGTCCATCTGTTGCAATAGATGGGTAATCTGCTGAAAATATTTTTGTACTTTATTGTATTTAGTTCTTGTTTTACCTTTTTTTTATTGATGCACAATTTAATAAAAAGATATTTCATATAATAAATAACAACATTTATATTCACAACAACTAGTTAAAAATATCAAAGTCCATAACAAGCAACAACACAGGTTTTACTATTACAACTATCCTGTGCATTACAATCCGAGTATGTAGTTCTTTTGCTGCCAGCGTTCTTACATACGAAGCACTTATTTTTTTCTTGATGAAAATAATTCTCCGACTGCAAGCCTTCTCTTATATCACCTTCTTTCTGGTTTGATAGTTCTTGGGTTAATATGGAGGAGATATTAATCTCTCCAAAATCTCTACAGGAACAAACTAAGATTCTTCAGGAGGCACCAGATTAATATTCTCACTATATGCCATTACATATATTTTCACTGAATAATATGGAGCTGAGTACTCATAACTTTGAGTTTCATATTATGCATCGTATTGGGATTGAAGCACTAACATAGCATGTGGATAGGGTATTTTGTCCAAGTAAAAAACTCTATATGTACAAGATCTTGTTTGAAGATCGACCGCGACAATATCACCATGACCATTGATACAGAACTTGTAATATACTATTTGATGAGCAAATAACCTATTGCCCAAACTGATGTTCATTGATATTTATTTTTTTGCTTCTAGAACAAATCTGTTTCTTGTGTCCGCATACTACATACGCCCTTCGTGAAATAATTCGGCATACCTATTGTTTATTCCCTTAAACATTGCCATAATGGGAAATTCTCTTTCAATGCCAAACATTAAATTCAATGATTCAGTTATGTTTGATGTCATAATATTATACCTATATAAAAAAATCACTTAGTACGACATCATACAATATGTATTACAAAGTTTTAACCCAGACAAGACATTAAATTCATAAAAATGTACCTATTTGTCAGACAAAATGCCTGGTTCCATCTCTCAAAACCGACACGTTCGAGATGTTGTGCTGCCTTGGGATGCATATCCCTTATTTGATTGAAATGGTCAAAAAAACTCAGCTCTATTATATACTTTAGCTGCACTATAAAAAAGTCACGACCCTTTTGTTGTTAAAGTTGTTTCATATATTTTCTCCAAGATGCCGCATGCAACAACCAAAGTGAACTGAAGAAAATTGAACCCATCTTTCGGATACTTGGATGCCTATCCGAAATTATACACAACTCTTTACTATCATCAACACAGCTTTGCATTTGTTCAAAATAATATGCATACAAGGCATCACATTCGTTGTCCACTACATAAAAAGCGATGAGAAAGATATGACTCTCGGCATCATATGCCATCGTAACTATCCAAACTCCATTATACCTGCTCCTCAAGAAAGTCCCATCGACGGCTATGACTTTTCTTAACTGTTGAAAACCAAGAATCCAAGCACCATAGGTTACAAAAAAGTACTTGAACCTCTATTCTCATCAACATGCAACACCGTCTTACTTTCGATATTTGTGAACTCAAGCATGTAACGGTAGACATCGAGGACTGCATACCTGTTCTCATGTATTCCCCTAACAAAGTCCTTGGCAATCCCTATAGCTGTACAAATCTTCCAATAAATGACCGTAATATCTAATTTTGTATGGAGTTGGTTGGCCATATTAGCTGTAGAAGGGCCTTTGCCATTGGGGAATTTATTTTGGAAATAACTATCGAGGACCTTTGCCATGACGTGAGGATTTTGACTCGTAACATGCTCCAAACCACATGTGTGATACTTTTGATAAACATTAATGATGAATCTATCAGAACTTAAGTATTTTATAGCCCTCAACCACCATTTGTAGTCTGGATTAGTACATCTAAAATAAAAGCCTTTTCTCGAATTAATTACCTTCTTTAGTTTGAAATCTTTTTTCAAGCAAGCAATAAACAAAGAAGTAGATAATTCTATCTTATCCTTGAATGACATTCCCTTATAAAATCTAGTCTCGTCATCTTGATGATTACCCGATTATGTTGATTGAGAAGAACTGCCCACCATATTTCTTGCAATAACAGGCATAGGTGTTTGATCATCATTTAAAATATTCATGTCCAGATCATCTAATTTATCATCACATATGTCTTGTTATTCTTCTTCTATATTTTCGTTCTCATTCTCTCTCATATTTTCAACCACATACACCCTTAACACCGACCAACCTAAACCACTCAGATAAGCATGCAACCGAACCTGATCGGTTATCTTGTAAGGTAGTACCCTCTGATTTTCAAAGGATCTATACATATAGATGATGATGAGTTCTTTCGGTTGAAAATTCATTCCACAATAACTGATGATTAAGTTTAAAAAATCATCATATGAAACATCACTTTGGACTGTCATAGCTATCATCTCTAGCATTTTACCCTTCTTTTAATGCTAAACATATCGATTGGTCTTCTCGATTTATTCACCATGACAATCCACCCCTATTCTTATTGATCCCTCCATTAGTGGTACCTAAATAAAGACATTTGTTAAAAAAGTTAATAATGACATAATAAGAAAATTCATAGTGATTGTATAGTACTATAACATGAACCTCTACAGATGAGTAATCTGTCGCAACAGGTGAATAATATGTTGCAATAGGTGAGTTATATATTGCAACAGATAACTCACCTATTGGTATTCATGTTATGGTACTATAGAATCTTAAGCTGATTCCAATAGATTATACATTTATTGCAACATATGACTCACCTATTGGGATACACTAACTGATTCCAATAGATGAGTCACCTATTGCAAAAGATAACTAACCCATTACAACAAATTGCTCAACTGTTGCAATAGATGATGCATATGTTGGAATCGACTTTAAGTTCTATATTCTGCAACATGAATACCAATAGGCGAGTCATCCATTGGAATCAACTTTAGGTTCTATTGTGACAGGTGAGTAATCTGTTTCAACAGATGACTCTTCTGTTGCAATAGATAAATCGTTGTTGCAACAGATGACCTCTCTATTCGATTCATATTACAATACTATAGAACTATAAATATGGATCCAATATATGAGTCTTCCATTACAACAGATGACTCATCTGCCGCAACAGATGAGTCATCTATTGAAATAGATGAATCTTATGTTAGATTCCTGTTCGGGTTCTATCCATTGTTGAAAAAACAATAGTAGCAGTGTACCAAGATGAGAAATTCACCTAAAAATCATAATTTTACTTGCCAAAGTCACCTATGAAGTAATGCTAAAGTGATGTATAAAACTAAATTTGACCTAAAAAATTGGTCAAGTAGTAGCAGTAGCGGTAACAACAACAATGGTCAACAACAAGAAGAAAATGATGATACTAAAGAAGAAGATGATGATAATGAAGCAGAAGATAATGAATAAAGCAGCAGGAACAATGAACAACAAAAATCGCAAAGAGAGAGAAAACAACTATAAATTAGAAGACTGAGAAACACGTGTTTCCCTCTGTTTCTATTTATATTAAGTTTTACTTGGATCAAAGTGAATTTAAAAAATTGTGGGTTATTCTCAAACTTTTTCAAATTCCTTAATCCCTAATAAAGTAATTGTCACCTACACTCAAGTTTTAAAACTTGAGTCACCTACACCTCATTTCAAAACTCTTTTGTCACTTTTAACAAAAAAACCCCATGCTAGTTGATCAAAGTTTTAGGTAAGTAAATGGTTAAGATAGAAACTTTTTAGCAACAATAATCCATTTTCTCTTAATATATCATCACATAAGATTAACATCTCTTCAATCATTTTCTCTTAATATATCATCAAAATAAGATTAACATCTCTTCAATCATCTTCATCACTCTACATAATGAAAATATTTCTATAGACAAAACAAAATTAAATTACTTAAGAGACCTGAAACCAACATAAGCATAAGCATTTGCAATCAAATCTAAATA
>NW_025880432.1:13258-16381 GCF_002878395.1 Capsicum annuum
ATATATATATATATATATATAATGAATTTGGAAACAACAAAATGTTTTGGAAAAAAATATCTTACGTAGAAGTTTTTAAGAGTCCTATAGTACCAACCCATGTTCATGTACCTTGGATTGCACAAGTGAAATTAATATGCAAACATCCATTTTCCAAATTAAAAAAATAATCTAACTTTTCATTTTTTCCTTCAAGGACTTTCTATAGTTTTGTTTTTTTGAACAAGATAAAAAAAGAAAGAAAAAAAATTTCATATTGAATCATTGATTTAAGAATATGCATATACATCAAATAAACTATACATCAAATAAACTCATTGGTTCTTGAAGTAATAAAATCTCCATGTAAGGTATACAATGCATGTACTCTCATCTCAAAATCAAGAAAATGATTATTAAAATAAGTAGATCAATGTGGTATTAATTTTAACAATTAAGAAATAAATTTACTAAACACATTTTTAGGATGATTCTCATTTTCTCTCTTACATTTCTTTTGATCAATGGTAGTATCATCATCAATGTCAATTGGAGGTATTGTGTATATATCTTCATTGCAAATGCTTATGATTTCCTCAAAAAGTGTAAAAGAGATATGGTTCATACATTTTTGAATCCAACATGAAATTTTAACTCATGCAATAGTTTAAAATCTAGAGAGACTAATAAAACAGTATCATAAGGTCATTTTCGAGCCGTTTATGAAAAGTTTCAAATGTATTGTATAGTTTTCTATGGTTGGCTGCTTGTGATGCTTTGCTAGGTGTAAAGAAAGCTTATTGCTCGACAACACCTAAGACTTTATGATTTTCATAAATTAGGAGTTTAAGTATGAAAATATTACAGCTGGATGTCACATACTAAAGCCAAATAGATAACAATAAGACATGATTTCTATTTCGAGAGTAGTAACTTTCTCAAATAAATTATCATGTAACAATCTCTAGCATGTACCACATTTGGAGTTCGGTTATGCCAACGTACATTATTTCCATATTTGCTGAGTAAATAGCACCATTTGCCGAAGTCATGAGCAAGGTCTCCTGTAGAGTTTTTTTTCCATCCGATGTCGGTACCCGTATTGGAGCCCGACTAATTTGGATTCACGCCGGGTAGGGCCCCATTCAAGGGGAAGCGCTCCTTACCAAGGATATTTCCATATCCAGGGCTAAACCCGAGACCTCTGGTTAAGGGATGAGCAACCCGATCCACTGTACCACATCCTTTAGTGGTCCTATAGAGAATTTTTTCTAACATTTCATGAGCAGCAAAATAAGCATTTATAATCTATAATCTATAATATATATATATGTATATATATATATATATTATAATTAATATATATATATATATATTATAATTAATAATTAATATATTAAAAGTGTGAAGCTCCTTGAAAAAGTGATTTGAACTTTTTGTCCTTTATTAAAGACTCTTCTTTAGACAAAATTGTCTTTTCACTATTTTCTTCAATTTATTATTTAATTATTTTTATTATATTCACTTTTAATATATTAATTATTAATGATAATATACATATATATATATATTAATTATAATACACACATACACACACACACACACACATATATATATATATATATATTATAGATTATAGATTATAAATGCTTATTTTACTGTTCATGAAGTGTTAGAAAAAATTCTCTATAGGACCACTAAAGGATGTGGTGCAGTGGATCGGGTTGCTCCTTCCTTAACCAGAGGTCTTGGGTACGGAAATATCCTTAGTAGGTAGTGCTACCCCTTGAATGGGGCTCTACCCGGCTCGAATCCAAATTAGTCGGGCTCCAATACGGGTACCGACACCGGATGGAAAAAAACACTCTACAGGAGACATTGCTCATGACTTCGGCAAATGGTGCTATTTACTCAGCAAATATGGAAAGAATGTATGTTGGCATAACCGAACTTCAAATTTGGTACATGCTAGAGATTGTTACATGACAATTTATTTGAGAAAGTTACTACTCTCAAAATAGAAATCATGTCTTATTGTTATCTATTTGGCTTTGGTATGTGACATCTAGCTGTAATATTTTCATACTTAAACTCATAATTCATGAAAATCATAAAGTCTTGGGTTTTTTCGAGCAATAAGATTTCTTCACACCTAGCAAAGCATCACAAGCAGCCAATCATAGAAAACTATACAATACATTTGAAACTTTTCATAAACGGCTCGAAAACGACCTTATGATACTTTTTTATTAGTCTCTCTAGATATTAAACTATTGCATGAGTTACAATTTCATGTTGGATTCAAAAATGTATGGATCATATCTCTTTTATACTTTTTGAGGAAATCATAAGCATTTACAATGAAGATATATACACGATACCTCCAATTGACATTGATGATGATACTACCATTGATCAAAAGAAATGTAAGAGAGAAAATGAGAATCATCCTAAAAATGTGTTTAGTAAATTTATTTCTTAATTGTTAAAATTAATACCACATTGATCTATTTATTTTAATAATCATTTTCTTGATTTTGAGATGAGAGGACATGGATTGTATACCTTACATGGAGATTTTATTACTTCAAGAACCAATGATTTTATTTGATGTACATGCATATTCTTAAATCAATGATTCAATATGAAATTTGTTTTTTCTTTTTTTATTTTGTTCGAAAAAACAAAACTATGGAAAGTCCTTGAAGGAAAAATGAAAAGTCAAATTGTTTTTTTAATTTGGAAAATGGATGTTTGCATGTTAATTTCACTTGTGCAATCCAAGGTACATGAACATGGGTTGGTACTATAGGACTCTTAAAAACTTCTACGTAAGATATTTTTTTCCAAAACATTTTGTTGTTTCCAAATTCATTATATATATATATATATATATATATATATATATATATATAACTCTTCTTTAGACAAAATTGTTTTTTCACTATTTCTTTAATTTATTATTTAATTATTTTTATTATATTAACTAGACTCCTAAAATATATGGAAGAAGAATCAATTAATATTTTCCTTTATACAAACCAATTAGAAAAATACTCCTAAAAAGGATAGAAAAATACTCCTAAAATAGGACTCTATTAAGAAAATACTTCTATAAATATTAAGATGCACGTTAAACTAGAG
>NW_025880432.1:19381-44303 GCF_002878395.1 Capsicum annuum
TCGGACGACTTTGAAAATTTTTTTGTGTAAAGGTTAGATTTAATTATATTGTTTTGATATTTGTATCATAATATTATTTTGTTGCAGTTTACAGGCGGTAGATGAACGTCGATCAACTTTGAGAATTTTTTTTTGGTAAAGGTTAGGTTTAATTAAATAAATTCTCCAAAAGATATTGAATTAATTATTGTATTCATCTTTATTATTTTAAAAAATATCCTATTTAGTGTAATGTTTGAACTCAATAAAGTGGAGTACACATTTAAAATATCGTTTGAAATTTTTGCCTTTCATTAAAAGTATTTACTTTAGACAAAATCGTCTTTTCACTATTTTTTCTAATATTTAATAGTTAAAGATTAATTAAATATATTTATGGTAAAACCTTTCCTTATTAGAAGTAATCAAAATTTATAACAACTAATTCGTTTTTTTATGAAATATAAAGCAAAGAAGAAGAAGAATAAAGAGAGAAAAGAGAGTGACTATTATTTCTATTGAGGAAATTCTTGATGGGTGAATTACAATGAAGGGAAAACCCCTTTATTTATAGGGAAAAACTAACCTTGGAGTTTTTAACTTTTCCATAAATAGATATTCACTATATATGGTAAAGTAGACATTCTCTATGTATGGTAAAGTAGACATTCACTATATATGATAATATATTTATAACACTCCCCCTTAAATGTCTAATTGATAGATAATGTGTCTCGTTAAAACTTTACTAGAAAAAACCCAGTGGAAAAAAATCTAGTGAAGGAAAAAGAGTACACATCTCTAACAATACGCATATAGGCTGCCTCATTACAAAACTTATAAGAAAAATCCAGTGGAACAAAACCTTATAAGAAAAAAAGAGTACAATACATATTAACTTCCCCTAATAAGAACATCCTTGAACCTTTGCACCCCGATTTTGTGCACCATCTTCTTGAAAGTTGCAATTGGAGTAGACTTAGTGAATAAATCAACCACATTGTCACTTGAACAAATATTTTGTACGTTAGTATCACCATTCTTTTGTAGCTCGTGTGTATAGAAAAGCTTTGGTGAAATGTGCTTCATTCTATCTCCTTGAGTCCCCCCATAAGTTGTGTTGTGCATGCTGCATTATCCTCATAAAAAATCACAAGTACTTTATAATATTTCAAACCACATTTTTCGCGAATGAGATGTATCATGGACCTCAACCACGCACACTCTCGGCTTGCTTCATGAATAACTATTATCTTAATATGATTCCATGAAATGGCTACGATAGATTGCTTTGTATATCTCCAAGATATGACAGTATCCCCACATGTAAGCAGATTGCATGTTTATGACCGAGATTTATGCAGGTTAAATAAATACCCAGCATCAGCATAATTAATAAGATCGAGACTGTAATCCTTAGAATAAAATAAGATCATGTGTTTGATCCCATTTTGATGTCTTATAGTAGGATCAAAATTATACCTTGCTAATAAATTAACCAAAAAAAGGCTATATCAGGCCTTGTAGTATTTGTAAGATACATTAGTACATCAATTGTACTAAGATATGATAATTCATAACCAATTCAATTCGGTATATTTCTCATGTCAACCAATAATCTATTACTTTGAAAACTCTCCAAGAGTTTCAATAATTTTTAAGCTATAAATTTATACAATATAAAGATTATAGATAAGTTTCCTAGAACCTTTTATATGCTTCAAACATTTTGAATCCTTAAAAAGTTTTCATGTAAATTTTGTCAAGTGACAGTATTCAACATTTCATGAGTGACATCTTTAAGTGTTTGGATGCAAATCAAATAAGTTTTATGCTTATCAAGATGCATCATTTCATGTCACTTAATAAATATTTCTACATCAACATATTTAAATAAACGTAAAATTCGGATCCTCATAATCTTTCACAATATTGTGTCAATATTGTATCAAAGATCTCATCGATGATATATCATTATGTATCAATTCTCAATGTGACATAATATTTTTATATCTTATCACTTCATTATTTTCAGGTATCTGAACCTCTCATAAGGTTTCATGAAGTGTTATGTCGTTGGCTCTTCAAGAGCACATTGCCTCATGATTCTGATTATTTGCTCCTTATCCTTTTCAAGGATTATTTTATTTGGAATCAATTGGTCTATCATGTCTTATGCATGCATAGAATTTGTCCTTTAGGGACACAAATAGGAGCACTTGTAGCTTAAATATAAGATGCTTTTAGCATTTGACTTGAATTATCTTTTGAATGAGGATCTGATGATAATTCCTAACATACTTCATAGTTGCTTATAATTTTACCCTTATGTTAGAAAAAATAACATACATCCTCCATCTTCTTTGAGGAATCCATCTTTGTGCGTTATGGTATATTTGTTAATCATATACCGCACATTAAAACTATTAGATGAACAACGTCTATTTTCTGAATTAGAACTAACTTTGAGGGAAAATAAATTATAATTTATTGGTTTTATGCATACAAGTACTTTTGTATATAATATTTCAAACCAACAGATAAACCTTTTTTTTCTCTTTAGAAATGGTTAATCTATTTACCGAAGTATTTAACACCAACTTAACTAGCATTATCAAGATGAATTGTCTTGATTACACAATTTAAAAATTATGTTCTTAACTCAATTTATATTGAGCAAGAAACTTTAAGAATGTCAAACTGTAGGTTGACAATACACTCATATGTGATCATCTTATATCGATGCATCTTAATAGATCACATGACTGGTGAACGAGCCCATATTCACCTTTTATATTTTTCAAATTTTGAGGGATCAAATCCTAACATAAGTTGGTCCAACCAACTTTTCATGAGAACAAGTAAATAAAATTCCTGAAGAATCTTCTATTTCTTCAACATATGTCCTATACTTAATATACACATTTTCGAAATATAGCAATTGTTCATGTCAATTTATGAACTTTTATACTAGTAAACTCCAAGTTTACCATGACATGTGCTTTTTTGATTTAGTAAATTTCAGATTTACTATTACATGAATAAATTTTTGAATTTACTATTTCAGAAGTAGATTTCAAAATAACTGTTCTCAGTTATTCTGCCTCATTCAGAGGTGAGTTGTGATACCATCACAATCAAGTGCTAATCTGTATTGAAACAGTCGAGATCCTCATTCCCCAGGAATGAAATATAATCGTGCCTTAAGTCTATCAAATTTTGATAGCTGATAACCTCTTTCGTGATATTGCTACTGTAAGAGCAAATCGAGGCATACATGTGATTGCAGAGAATTTTTCTCTAGCATATCTTATAATCATAATAAGCGTGTGAAAATAATATCACTTTTGATGATTATTATCATATTGCCCCTTTACGCTTATATTCATATATTCAATCACCTGTCTTCTTTCAGACATATTATGCACTGCTACCACATTCACTTCAGAAAATGGAGATAGTTAATGAGACATGTCTCATGACTTTTTACAAACACCCATTATTTTGCCTTAGCCATCATAATATCATCAATATGGTATATTGATATTCAAACTTAATATCTTATCCATATGAAAAGGCGTATTAGGCTGTAATTTGATGGGACTTAAAACTAACATCTTATCATCATGATGTATTAAAACTTTTAACCCAATGTCTTGCCCTCTAAATAAGATGAGATTTAAATTCATCATAATATCTTTTAATAATATTGTTCTTCATTACCAAATTTAAAGCATAAGTGGTTCCAAACCAATTATTTTTTCTCAAATACAATAATAATTCATTATAGCAAAATACAAATAACATAAGAAATTACTAACCTTGAAATTATCTTTAGATTTATATTCTCACCTTGTTTGACAGAGTCTCGTGCTGATAACATCTTATGAAATTAAAGCAAAGAAAAAGAAGAATAAAGAGAGAAAAGAGAGTGATTATTATTTCTCTTGAGGGGTTTCTTGAAGGGTGAATTACCATGAAGGGAAAACCCCTTTATTTATAGGGGAAAACTAACCTTGGGGTATCTAACTTTTTCATAAATAAATATTCACTATATATGGTTAAGTAGACATTCGCTATGTATGATAAAGTAGACATTCACTATATATGATAGTATGTTTATAACAATTTTTCATTAGTTTAAGAATTCTAAATCAACTAAGTTTGAATTGAACTTTTTGTCCTTCGTTATAAGTCTTTACAATAGACAAGAAAGTCATTCATTATTTTTTTAAATTATTATTATATTAAATATTGACTATAATAATTGTGTGAGAAGTTTTGATCTTCCTAAATATATTAAAAATTTTGAAATTAACTAAAATATACCTACTAAACATAAACTAATATGAAATCTATGTAAACTATAAATCAAATATCATTGTAAAGTTTCTACAAATTGGTATAATTATTTAGGGATGCTAATCATGACTAATATGCATTGTTGTACCCTAATTCGTTTTGGACTATAATATGTTAGTACAATTCGATACACATGATTCTCCTATTTGTATGGGATTTAAATTTATTATATGAATCCATGTAGAATAAGAATTAGTCAAATAAAATTTTTTGATACACATATTATTTCATTAAAATAAGGTCTCCTAAAATATATGGGAAGGATCCTGATAAAATAAATATATAGAGAAAACTAATTGAGTCTTAAAATATATGAAAAGAAATTACGAATCTTAAAATACATGTAAAGAATCACATTATTTATTTAACTTCACCGTGATTTTTGTTTATTGTTCACAAATCGGCAATTCCCCCCTTTGGGTTGCATCGACTATATGCTCTTGATCAATTGTAAATAAATAACTTATATTGAAAGTATATGTTCTTGATCAATCTAATATCAAAGGTTTATCTTTTTTCTTTTTCTTTCTTTGTTTGTTTAATTGTGCCTTATTTTTTTTTTTAATGTCATTTAGCTATATATTGTGGTCTATTAGTTGTTAGGTGTGATCATGCATATTGCGCATTCCTGGTAATTGTGTATCTATTATTTTTTATTTTAATATATGAGATAGATTGTTTGTATATTGATCTACTTATTAATGGACTTTCACTTCTACATTGATAATTTTTTTTCCTGAAGATTATAACACTTAACTACTAATATCTTATCAACCGTCATGATACTTGAGCTAAGTTTCTAGTTGACTCTAGTACAGGAAATAATGGATGTTTTTATTATGTTTCAAGGTATGTCATATTTTACAATGATACATCATTGTGTAAGAGCATAGGGCTCATTTGGAACAACGAATAAGAGATCACAAATCTCAAAATTAATTTTAGAATGATCTTTCCCATATTTGTCTGGAATAAAATGCATTGAATAACTCATCCCGAGATTAGTTTAATCAATAATTGTAGTAAGAAAAATTTAAAAAGTATCAAAAATTTAAAAGTTTTAAGTACGTAATAAGAATGTAATCGATAATTTTGTAAAGATTTGACTTTAAAAACAAGGAAAGATTTTAAGTGTTGAAACAAAGTAACCTCACTTTAACTTTAAAAATAAGGAAAAATTTTAAATATAGAAAAATATAACCGTACTACAAATATAGTACAAATTGATGCGTCTCTCTTAATCTCTGGAAGTAAGGGAAAGAGGTACTAGATGATAAACACAAAAGTGATGATCAACCACTTAGAACTTATGGTGGTAAAATATATATGTGTTTACACTAAATTACATGTTTATGTTTACATTATTATATTAAAGTGTGAAGAATCTTTGAAAAGTGATTTAAACTTTTACACTTCATTAAAAATCTTTGCAGTAGATAAAATATTTTAATTTTAAATGATCAAATGTACACGTACAAGACATGTATGTTTAAACTAGTCAGAAAAAAAAATGTGAACCAACCAAAACTGCATAAAATAGTTCTAGCAACAAACTAAATTCTAGTTGTACCATTGGTTTAAGTTTGTCATTACTATTTATCAAATTGGGATGGTTTAAAACAAATTACATATTTAAAAATTGTAGAGAGGAACTCGACTTGTTAATAATTTTTATCTTAATTAGTAGGGATAATACCCACGAAAATACCTAAACTTTAACCAAATTTCCAGTGGATCATATTAAACTTTGCGGGGGTCCTATTACCCCCTATACTTTTTAATTGGAATTAATTCCCCCTCGGACTTTTTCAAAGTGGAATTAATCTCCTCCCCCCAAAAAAATATTATACCTAGTTTTTATGAGGGAAAGTATGGTACACGCGCTGTTTCTTTTTCATTTTATCATTTTTTAATATTTTTTCACCATTACAATCATACTAAATATTCCAAATTAATTCATTGAGTCAATTTCAAATTCCAAGTCCATTCTTATTCCAAAGTCAATTTCAAATATTCCAAAGTTTTTTGGAATCTTCCATTAATTTTCCATTGAAACTTGGAAGATTCAATTAGCGAGTTCCATTAAGGAAAGATTTAATGAAACTCGCTAATTAAATGAAACTCGCTAATTAAAAATTCAATGGAGGATTCAATTTCCATTAATGGAATTCGAAAGATTTGGAAAATTTAATTTCATGTATGAAGACAAAAATACAGACCGTACATGTATGAAACTATTCAATCTTCCGTTAATGAAACTTAGAAGATTCAATTTCCATTAATGGAACTCGGAAGATTCAATTAGCGAGTTTTCGAGTTTGAATCTTTCGAATCTTCCATTGAGTTTCAATTAGCGAGTTCCATTAATTTTTCAGAATGGAAACTGAAACAGAATCTCCAAGAATTTAATTTCAATTCAATAGTGGAGCAACCATTGTTGAAAAAAAAAGAAAGAAGAAATAAGAAAGAAGAAAGAAGAGAGAAGAGAGAAGAGAGAAGAATAGAGAAGAGAGAAGAGAGAAAAGAAAAGAGAGAAGAGAGAAGAGAGAAGAGAGAAGTAAAAGAATGAAAAAATAATTAAAAAATATAAAACTTTAAATAATTATAAAATTAAGGGGTTGTTTGACAAAAAAAAGAGTTTATAACTTTTTAAACACTTTTCACACGCTCAATGCACATGACTAACGCGCAATGGGCCAAGTGACAGATATTTGCCATTAAAATATGAAAAAAAAAGTCTGGAGGGATAATAGGACCCCCGCAAAGTTCAATATGCTCAACTGGTAATCCGGTCAAACTTCAAATATTTTTGTGAGTATTCTCCCTAATTAGTAAATTAGAATTTTTCCTACTCATGAAAAAGTTATTTACATTTTGACATCAACCAATATTTAAGACTAATATATATTTTCTATTAGAAGATTACTATCCACTCGTGTTATGCCCCGTACTCTCAAAGTCACTGTAGAACTTACGACTCATTCCTTAAGTCGTCAAGACTCATCACGAGTCGTATGATCCAGTCATAACCAAGAAAACGTGAAATAATTAAAGTTTTTGGTCACTTGATGACTCGACCCTAGGAGTCATTACTTGATATTACGAGTCATATAGTGAGGGTCGTAAGTTTAGCAATATTCATTCTCTAAGTTTTGGTCCAAGTTACGAGCGGTTTATACAAGTCGTGGTGACATGTTACGAGTCGTATATCTAGACTAATGCCTACTTTCTTTGTTTCTGCCAAGGCTACAAGTTGCTAGGTCCACTTGTAACCAGTTTTTACGAGTCATGAGATGACTCATGACAACTGACGGTCGAGTTTCTATAAGTTTAGTTGAGGGGCCTTTTGGTCTTTTCCCATATTAAAACTTTCAACCCACAACTTATAACTTAAGAGAGACATTATTTTCCTCTATTCTCAGTCAATTAACAACACTTCTTATCCTCCCATTCTCAAGAACAACAAGGCTAGGGTTTTTTTCACAAGGATATTTCTCAAGTCTCTAAGTTCAGGTTATCTTTGCAAGTCAAGTAAATCCAGGTATGTGGGGTTTTGAGCAAGGGTACTCTTTCATCCTTGTGCCCCAAAAATTTAATCATTAAAGTTGAATTTACATATTTTTAATCAGGTTTCATACCCTGATTCTTATCTTTTGAAGTATAACATTATCATGTGATTGAAGGATTTAAGTGGATAAGAGTTTTCATATATTCATGTTTTGAATTACAAGATTTCTATTATGATCTGAATTTCATTATTTTGACTTGAATTTTGATGAAAGATTTCTATCTAAGTATTGGTCATGATATTTTGTTATAAGTTCTATAAAAGAAAGTATGAAATGCAAGACTTAAGCATAAGCACTAAGTTTACAAGAAACCTAAGTTTTTTATCTTCAATTACATGTACTACAAAATGATTAAAGTTCAGCTTGATCATTTGATATAAAATAAGACTTGAAATCCACAAGTGTTCTTTCCGCTTATGATTTAATTAAAAAGAACCATAATTGGTTTTCAGTCTATAAACCCTTATGCTATTTTAAAGTGGATTTCTTAAGTATGACTATATATATATTTTTAGTAGTAGTATATAGCACCAAGAGCAAAATGTGGATGAGCATATCCTAAATTCCTATAAATACAAACCATTGTAGGTTTAAGTCCCAAAATGGGTTAAGTTCAGTGATCACTTAAGTTAAGGTCCTATTCTAATGGAAAGGATAGGACAGCTCTCCCTAATGTGGGTAAGTCGTTGAACTCCATGATAGCTTACATCGTTTATGACAGTTATAAGAATATCCCACAAGAAAGACTAAAAGCAAATATTTTAGAAACTAAGTGTAATGACTCACTAAGTTTATTTAGTATGCCTTATTGCTCATGTTTTATGATCAAATAGTTTTCAGCTTTCTCAAGTCCATGGTGAGTCCTCTACACTTAGCATATATGGTTTGAAAGTATATATGTATAAAAATCAGTTTTTGTTTTACTTATGCATTTACCCCCATATACTCAGTATATTACAAAGTACTGACCCACACATAGGGATGGCAATGCGCGGTGCGGGTGCAGGGCAGTGCGGGTTTTAGGCTATGTAGGAAGGTGCGGGTTTTAGACTATGTGGGTGCGATGTGGGTATAGGGCTAGTTTAAATAAGTTTTTTTAAATGGTGCAGTGCGGGGCGAGTTATGGGTTTAAACTAAATAAAGTTAAAAATTAGTATTATTCTCATAAATCTACCTAAAATTATATGCGTTCTTCACTTAAAAATTTTTGATACTTAAAACAACATGTATAACACTACAAATAAATAATTTTATAACTTTTTAAATTTTTTTATTCATCTTAATAAAAATTTGACATTTGATTATTTCTAGTACACGTGATACTTTTCTGATAATTTCTTAGTGAAAAGTGATATAATAGAAATTAGTTGTTATTATTTCCTAGTATTAAAAATATTATGATTTTCAGTAGAGTTACAATTTTTTTTAAAAGGAAAAAAGCAAAAATGTAGGGCGGTGCAGTGTGGGTATGCACGAGTATGAGTGTGGAGTGGGTTTATGCAGGTTTAAAGTGATGCGGTACAGTGTGGGGTGGTGACGTTTTTAAATTTATGGGTTTAGAAAAAACCCGCACCACACTATTTCCACTCTTACCCACACATATATGTCTATGTGCAACATTGTCTTATAATATAGGTTCTGGTGCTCATTTTCAGTGGCACGATTGATCACGAGCATCACTTCCCGCATCCCGATATTTGGTGAGTCACCATAGTACGAGGATCCAGCTCATCAGATTGTTAGCCGTTAATGAAAGTTACTATAGTTACTTGAATTCAGATTTCATCTATGTTAGCTGAGGTCTGTCCCGGTGGCTCTCTAGTTAATAGTAGAGGCTTGTCAGACTACGTACCTTTTAGTTTAAAGAGTTTGTTGGTGACTTCAAGACTTCAAGTTGAGAATAAGATTTAAGTTGCTTCCTCCCATATTCATATGTATGTGTTAGTTCACTTTTCATAAGAGTTTCCAATTATATAGATGTCAAGGGTTAGCTTGGGGCTATTTGTAGTCCTAGGCACCGTGTGACATCCAGGGGGTACTCCTGGGTCGTTACAACTCTTTACATAATTATTTCTTTAATTTAACAAAATTTGTAGAGATATAATGTATCAAAACTTTAAATGCATTATTTTCTTTGAAGATATTTTAATTTATAATCCGAAATTGCATCCAAGTTTGAATCTATCTTTGTGTATTCTATTCAAGCATCAATTGTATCATCTTCAAATATACTCGTAAATATACAGGAGATGTAACAAAAATAAATAACTTATCAAGATAAGTGTCATGATCCAAAACTTGGATCATGATGAACTTATCGCGTCTAAGCCTTGACAAGTAAGTTAATCACTCAAACTGATTTGAAAATGAAAATCACGACATAAAATGCAAGGTGAGACTCGTAGAAAGAAGTCATGCCATACATACATAAATATAGTGGAAGTATGAATCTCAATAATACCATAAATCATTCTAAAGCCTGATGTCACAGTGTAAGAACAAACTAAGTACATCTCGAAGTCATAAAAATACAACTAAAAATTCAAAAGAAAACATAAGCCTGTCTCTGAATACAATAGGACATAAACTAGATAGGATGAGGTTGGAGGCCGACTCTGAAAGTAGCCACTACCTTGAGAATACACCAATCATCACTTGAGCTCAGCTACTGCATGATACACTCGTACGTGAATCTACACCGAAAGAACATAGTCGGAATGGGTATGATCCACTTGTACTCAATAGGTATCATAGATTTACTGAGCAAAGTAGAAAATAAAGTATATAAACATACACTATAGGCAGGTCACCTAAAATAAAAAAATGTCCCAAACGGTAGCCTACACCGTCTTCACTAACCATTCTAAATATATCACATACACCAAATAAAGTATAAAAAGGAAATGCAAAATATATTGACATCATGCATAATCTATGAAATACAATGATAATGATAATGATGATGATGTGATATTTTCCGAGGTTATCGCATAACCTCCGTATACACCTACCGAGCACTGCTCCCAAGTTAGGATCCATGGGGATTTCATAACCCATGTACAATCTCAATAATCAAATCTAATCTCAATATTTACATTTCTTCTCTGGCTCATAAACTACGACAAATGATTTTTAAAGGTGTCTCATTACTGTTAGAAAATCAGTATTTCTACAATGGTACCAATATCTCATGAATGTATATATGATATGAGGAAGTAATTCTCACAATCAAACTAGAATGAGAAGCTCAAATCTAACCAATATACACGTACATGAGCTAAAAATCCACTCAAGAGTCTAACCATCCATGATCCAATAAAAGTCATGTACCATTAAAGTGAAATATGAGAGTAAGACATCAATTATACCACAAGAACCCCAACTTAGGCATTTTAACACAAGAAAGACAATCCAACGAATACACAAGACCAATAATATTAGATAAGCCCCCCCCCCCCACACTGGACACAGATAGCAAATATCATCTTAAATACTAAAAATATCAACATAAGCCCCCACACGAGCACACAACATTAATAACATTATTTTCATAATTATTACCCCTACCCATAGCATGCTTTTATATAAGATAATAGCTACCCAACCAGTCTAAAAAAAGTTGAGCCATAACCTATCTCGAGAGACGAAATATAATCCAAAACCCTTCAACTCAGAGCCTCCCCCTCTTGAGAAGCCTCGTAATCAACTAAAACATACAAATATATAATCTATGCATTAAAAGAAAGCCAACAATACTCATATAACCCACTTTCGAGTTGGGGTCAAAGCAAACCCTCAAAATGGATTTTCAAAAAGAAGGGGGTGAAATCAAAATTTTAGTTCATAAACATATTAACCATGATTAAAGGAATCCATAGAAGAAAACCCTAGTGCAAACGAGGTTAAAATTGATGAAAAATCATTTTAGGCTTTCCTAGTCAGAATCCCAAAATTTTATTTTTTGAAATCACGAAATTATGAATTTTAGATGACAAAAATTAAAGTAAAATAATTAAAGTAGTGATTTGGAGCTTACCCAAGCTAGACAACGGAAGAAATCACTTAAAAATCTAAAATTCAAAACTCAAAGTTTCAAAAATAAAAGAAAATTGAGAAAAAATGATTTCTTTACTGCACTAGCGCTAATCGCTAATGCAGACAAATGAACTCTTTAGCGGTCATCGCTTTAGCATGGTTTGATCGCTAAAGTGGTTCGACCCACAATGGGTTGACCGCTAAAGTGGTCCCATGATGCTAAAGCGACCAACCTTTAACTTTAGCAATACTCTCCTGACTAGCAGGGTCTGCTAAAGCGGCCATACTAGATATGCCATGCACCAACAACTTTGCTAAAAATGCAAAGTTGTGGACCAAACCCTCGGGGCTCGTTTGGAATCCTGTGAAAGCAAAAGAAATTTGCCACTAGACTAAATTCGACATTTTAGACTCAAAGGCAACATAAGATTTTTTTAGAAAGGTTGTTTACACAAAATTGACTCTCAAGATCTATTTCTATAATTTTTCATACCGAGGATCTAAATGAGATATAAAAGTCATAAAATTGAAATAACTACCCTACTAACCCAAAATCAATGCTTCAGAACTGCTGGCGCAACCCTTTTTTCCATCCAACAAACGAAACAATAAATATTGATCGAAATTAACTATAAAGCTTTTTTAACCTTCAAAAACCACAACTCGTACAAATTGTATCAAAATGCATTGAAAACCATGTCAATTATCCACACCTCAGAAAAATCACGTAGCAACCACAAAGAGGAATAAAATGATCTAATCACATAAACATGAATAATTCACAAAAATCAAGACCTTACAATAATATTATTTTTCTCAGTGAAAAGCTTAATAAGATAAGAATTAAAGAGATCAAGCATACATAATCATCTTCCTATACTGGATAAAAAATGGAAATGTGAATTATTTTACAAATAAAGTGAGTAACAATACCTAATTAAAATGTACTATGAAAAATCAATCGTGTCACACATCATTTTATAATGTCTTTCAATTATTGTAAAATTTGTTGGGATGTCTTGATTTTTGAGATAAGATGAATACTCTGTAAATAAAAGAAAGTATTAAATACCAATATTGATGATTCTACATAGGAACATGATTTTGGTTATACTAATTAAATATTTAGCATGAAGTAGAAAGAGAAGAAACCTATGAGAAGTTTAGAGAAACTCGAGGTTTATGAAGATAAATCAATTATTAGCATGAATAATCAGAAAACTATGTTTAATTTACAATAAAAACTGGGACATAAATATTTGCAAATAAACAGAAAATTAACAAAGCAAGAAGCAAATAAAAAAATTGAAAAATATTTTTCAAAGGAGAAAAAGAAACGAATGTCAGAAAGGGTTCAAGAAGAAGTGCAAATTATCCTCTTGACTAGTATTGTCCAAAATCGTGCCTGGAAGAATCTTCTGATTGAAATTTCTTTCTTACAATATTGACATCTTGATGGAAAAATAAAGAATCCCAAGAAGAAATAAAAATGACAAAAGATTATTAGTAAAACTAGAATGATCAAACTGAAGAAAAATTGGGTACTTGAACATATTAGTGTTACAATTTTTTTTAAAACTAATTACTAATAGAAGAAAAAGATTTAAGGAAATTTATACATCTCCTGATGAAGAAATTTGTGTAGAAAAGTTATAGAGGTGGGGATGTAGTTTACTAAAAATGTAACTTCTAAATAGTTGTTTTATTTTGCAAGAATTATTTATTGATCAAATTTTAAATTTCCAAATAACTATGCAGTTAAAAGTCATATTTTGGATGGGTTTTGCTACAAAAGAATAGTTATGGAAAATTATTTTAAATATTTAATATAAATAATTTGATAACTTTCCACAAAAAAGTCCTTTGTTCTTCTTAAAATTTAATTTTTAATAAAATTTAATTCTTAAGTTTAAATAATATATGTTATGAAATATAAAGTAAGAACAATGAAAGTAGAGAGAGAAGGGAGAATAATTCTTATTTCTCTTGAGGAATTTTTGAGGGGTTCTTGAGGGTTAATTACAATGAAGAAAAACCCCTTTATTTGTAGGAAAAAACTAACTTTGTCCCAAACTTGGGGTTTCTAACTTTTCCATAAATAGACATTCAATTTATATGGTTATACATTTATAACACTCCCCCTTGAATATCTAATAGATAATATGCCTCGTCAAAACCTTACTAGAAAAAAATCCAGTGAAATAAAAATCTAGTGAAGGAAAAAGTACACATCTCTAATAATACGCATATAGACTGCCTCATTAAAATATTACAAAAAAATTCAGTGGGATAAAACCTAGAAAATAAAAAAGAGTACAATGAGTATTTGCTCCCCCTTATGAGAACATCAATTCTGAATCTTGAATCTTGGATCTTCACATTTCAATCTTGTGCACCATCTTCTTGAAAGTTGTAATTGATAGAGATTTTGTGAATAAATTAGTCATATGATCACTCTAATAAATTTATTGTACGTTGATATCACCATTTTTTTGGAGCTCATATATGTAGAAAAGCTTTGGCGAAATGTAGTTCATTGTATCCCTTTTATAAATCCTTCCTTTAGTTGTGCTATGCATGTTGCATTATCTTCATGCAAAATCATGGGTATTTTGTCAAATTTCAAATCATATTTTTCTCAAATGAGATGTATCATTAACCTTAGCCACATACATTCTCGATTTGCTTTATGAATAACTATCAATTTAGCATTATATAATTGTCATGTATGTATGGTATGCTAGTGACCCTTCACAAAAATAGGTAATATATCTTTATCGAACTATTATGTTGATCATATAAATATCATGTGTATTCGAAAACTTGACAATATGTGTTAGCATAAACACATTAATACAAGGACTTTCAATTGCAATATGAAAGTGATCTACTTCATTATCTCCATGTAGAAGTAAAATTATAACATGATCATAGTTGCAGCAAGATATGTAAATACATCAATTGCATAAGATATGGTATTTTATGATCCTATTCAATTATGCATGTTTCTCATCTTAACTTCTTTCAGCAGATAATCTATCCTTTTTGAAAATTCTCCAAGAGTTTTAATAATTTTTAAGTTATAAATTTATATGATATAAGGATTATAAATAAGTTTCCCAGAAACTTTTAAATGCCTCAAATATTTTGAATCCTTAAAAAAAGTTTTCATATATATTTGTCAAGTGACAATATTCAACATTTCATGTATGGCATCTTCAAGTGTCTGGATTGCTTGTCAAATAAGTGTTATACTTATCAAGATGAATTCTTTCATGTCAATTGATAAATATTTATATGTTATCATACTTAATTAAACATAGAATTAAGATTCTCATAATCTCTTACAATATTACGCCAATATTGTATCAAAGATATCGCCGATGATACATTATTTTGTATTGGTTCACAATGTGACATAACATTTCGAGATCTCATCACTTTATTATTTTCAAGTACCTGAACCTTTTATAAGGTTTCATAAAGTGTTATGTCGTAGGCTCTGTAAGAGCATATTGCCTCCTTATTATGATCATTTGCTTTTTTTTTTTTAAGAATTATTATTTTTAGAACCAATAGATCTACCATGCTTCATATACGTAGTAGACTTTATCCTTCAGGGACATCCAATTAGAACATTTACAGCTAAATATAATATCAATTTTTGGGTCAGCAAACGCTCCTAACATTTGAACATGAATTATCCTTTGAATGAGGATCATATTGATGATAATTCACAACATATTTCTTAGTTGTTTATTATCTCCCCCTTATGTTAGGAACACTAACATACATATTAATTTACTTTAGAGAATCATCTTTGTTCATCATGGTATATTCATTAATCATATAATGCACATAAATTTTTTTTAGATAAAATATTTAGTTCATGACCTTGAACCGATTGAGAGGGAAGAAATAAGCATAATCTATTGTTCTAATACATACAAGTGCTATTATATGCAATATATCATATTTTAGACCAATACATGAGGCTTTGTTCACATAAGCAATGATTCAACTATTTATCGGAGGCAATCAATGCTAAACCAACATTATTAATGAATTGTATTGATTACACAATCTGGAAATTATGCTCTTAACTCGATTTTATTGAGCACACAACTTTATTAATGTCAAACTACAGGTTGACAATAAATGTAATTGTGATTATCTTAGTGATGCATCTTTTCAACATATCACATGATAGGTGAATAAGTCCTTATTCAACTTTAATACTTTCCAGAATTTAGGGGATCCAACCCTAACATTAGTTGGTCCAACCAACTTATCACGAGAACAAGCAACATTAAAAGTTCATGAAGAATTTTTGTATTCGTCAATATATGTTTAATATTCAATATGCACATCTTTGGTATTTCTCAATCATTCATGTCAACTGATGAACTTTTACACTAGTAAACTCAAAGTTTACCATGACATGTGCTTCTTGCTTTAGTAAATTTCAGATTTACTATGACATAAATTGATTTTAGATTTACTACTTTGGAGTAGATTTCAAAATAACTTTTCTCAATTATTCTTTCTCTTTCAAAGGTGAGTTATAATACCACCACAATCAAGTGCACGTTTGTATTGATAAGGTTTATTAAAATATTATCACATTCACCCTAGAAAATGGATCTGTACTTATAACAATCAAAATTCTCATTCTCGGGGAAAGAAATACAATTGTTCCTTAAGCCTATTAAATTCTGATAGTTTATAACCTCTTTCTTAATATTGTTACTTCAGGAGCAAATCGAGGCATACATAAAATGTAGAGAATTTTCCTCTAACATATCTTATGATCATAATAAGATTGTGAAAATATTATCACTTTTAATGATAATTAGCATATTGTCCCTCTATTCAAATATTCATACATTCAACCACTTGTTTTCTTTCAGACATATTATGCATTGTTACAACATTACTTTAGAGAATGGAGCATATTCAATGAGACATGTCTCATGACTTTGTATCAAACATACATTATTTTGCCTTAGCCATCATGATATCATCAATAAGGTGTATTGAGATTCAAAATCAATGTCTTATCCACTTAAAAGAGTCTTTGTAACACCCCAGATTTTTGGCCCTAAAAAATCCCTAAGCTTTGAGCATACTGCCTAACCTAGGACTCACCATATAAGTTGTAAGGTCTCTATAGGGGTCTTAAAGGCCCCAATCATAGCTAGAACTGTGTGCTAGCCTAGAATTTATGTTGTGACTATGACTAGGGGTTACGAGCCATAAAGACTCTATACGAGTCGTATAGTTCTAAACCATAGTATGACCAGTAAAGTTTACCTAAGTTGATGTCCTGATCATGACTAAACTTAATGAGTCGTAATGACTCTATACGAGTTGTAAGGTACTAATCATAGGGTGACCAGTGTGTACCTAAAATTTTCTGTCTTGATTACGAGTAAGACCCTACAAGTTGTAGGGTCACTTGACGAGTCATATAGTGACCCGTTGTCACTGGCGATAGTTTTTTAGCTTTTAATAAAGGGCACTTTGGACATTTCCCTCTTTACCTACTTAAGACCCCGACCATAAAACACCTTTGGGACGTTATTTTCAACACTTATCAATCATAAACACTCTTTCAAAATCTCTCAAATCACTAAGGCAAGAACAAGCCAAGGTTTCAAGAAATTAGAATCTAGAGCTTCCAAGGGGTTGTTTCTCTCCGTAAATCTTGATATCTCAGGCATGTTACTCTTTACTTAAACTTATTTTACTTAAAGCATGTATTCAAATGGTTAATCAGGTGGATTTGAATATGGGTTTTGATATGGTTTAGGGTTTTTGGAATGAATGTTATTTGAATTGAATTCCTATTATTTTATATGCATTGTTCATGCTTTATCAATAGTGTTTGAACTAATTGGGTACATGGGTACGAGAATTAGAAAGGGGTTCAGGGATTCCCCCAATTTGATAATTTTGGTTTGTAAATTATGTTCCCTTAACCTACTTGTGTAATTGGCTTCAAATATGAATTTTCACATGGTTTGACTTACTCACCTATATTATTTCATTACATAAAAGGTTAAATGGATGAAAAATAATTTTAAAAACCTTGTTGGCCATGTTTTTGATATTAAATTAGAAGCTTAGGGGTCGATGCATTCCTCTGAGTTGATTTGATAACTAAAAAGAGGTCGAGGCATTCCCTAAATTTGAATTTATAACTAAAATGGTTCAGACATTCCCCAAAGTTGATAACCAAAGGGGGTCAAGGCATTCCTTAAATTTAATTTAATGAACAAAGTGGGTTGTGGCATTCCCCCATATTGATTTAATGAATAAAGAGGGTCGAGGCATTCCCTCAAGTTAATAGAATTGTAATGGCATAATTATAAGCTTGCAAGCATAAAGGTGTGATAATACCTATAGTGTACCTTAATGGTCAATTCCTTGATTAAATAGATGGGTTAAGTGAAATTTGTGTTAATATAGGCTTAAAGGGGGTTGTGTAGCTAAACCGTGAAGGTGGATGTCCCAAGGGGATTGATATTGGAAACTCATATTTGCCAGTATAAGGATTGGTCTTGATGACCGTATGCATATGACACACTTTTTATATATACCTATTTGTATCCTAGATTGACGTGGGGTCGGGTAATTCCCTTGTCTTCCTTGATACCTCTAATTCGTTCAGCTAACATGCACTGGGGCCCTTTCAATAGGGGGAGCTGTACCAATATAGCCCATGGGTCTTATTATGATAGTTGAACTACATAGTCCATGCTAATATTTTACTTCCATTCTAAACCTTGTTCCCTACCCCAACATGTTATATATATATGCGTGTGTATAATTTTTACATGTTGATTTTACTGTGGTTTTAACTTGGCATTATTTCATCACTTCCTCGAGTTATATGCTAGGCTCACCCCACTAACCATCTTTGGATGCTGTATCCCCACGCAATGTAGGAACCGAATACACTTTTACTTGTTCTGTGTAGCAATAGGTGGTTCTGGATTATTCGTGAGTTAGCTTGAAGTGGTAAACCTCTTTCTTTTGGATGGCCTATTACTTTATGGTTTAGTTGTGTCATAGACTATTTCTTTGGTTATATTTTTGGCTATTATTGGGGGTATGTACCAACCTAGATTATTTTGTTCTATTTAGAGGCTTTGTGGGTTACTGTGGATTGGGGTGTTGCTAGAATTCTAACATTTCTTTTTTTCTGAGTTGCCTATTTTGTTATATGTTTGGAACTCAACTTATCTTGTTATATGTTCATAATTCATACGTTGCTAGTTGTATTGTGCACTGTTTGACTAGGTAGAAAAGGTGATCTCTATTCCTCAATAGTCTTGAGATACCCGTCACGTCCAGGCCCTGGTTTGGGTCATGAAAAATTTGGTACCAGAGCACTAGGTTCATGGTAAATCGGGTGTCCACAAAGTCATGTGGAGTAGAGTCTTTTTTTTAGTATGTAGCACACCACACTTATAAGGGAGAGGCTACAAGGCACTTAGGAGTGTTTTCCTTTCTTATGTTTTACTTTTGGGCTGTAGAGTTTAGGATGTTGAAATCTCCTCTAATTCCCATTTGTTCGTATTTTAGGTCATGCCCCTCAGAAGACCTGATGCTCGTGGAAACTCTTCGGTCCCTCTTGTAGATAATGTGGATAAAACTCGTCCTGCTTATGGGTTACATACCTGATCTAGGGTCCATGCTTCTGATTGTCCCCGTGGAGTTCCATCGGTTCCTACAAGTCCTCCTCAGGCTTCTTGGGTTGATGGTACTTCTGCCCCAATGCCTCAGGGGGATATGTCTAATGATGAGTTTTTCCAGTCGATTCATTTGCTTACCTAGTTGGTGGCCTCTCAATCACGCCAGTCTGAGCGCATTACTCCTATCAATCCTTCTCCTAAGGCTAAAAGGGTTGGTCAGTTTATGAGGTTGAGTCCTCTGACCTTCACTATTTCCAAGGTTGAGGAGGATGCATAAGGGTTCGTAGATGAGATGGAAAATATTTTTTGAGTGATGCATGCTACTGACTATGAAGGTATGGATTTCACCATATATCAGTTAAAGGATATGGAATATCAGTAGTATAAAGAGTAGGAGCAGTCGAGGGATGAAGATGTTGAGCCAACTATGTAGGATGACTTCTCTAGTGCCTTTTTTGATTGATTCTTTCCCTAAGAGTTGAGGGAGAAAAAAGATGAGGAGTTTGTGAATTTGAAATAAGGAAGGATAACGGTGAAAGACTATGCCCTGAAGTTTCATCAGTTGTCTCATGATGCTCTAGAGTTGGTGTCATCTATGAGGGCTACGATAAGGACGTTTGCTTTAGGTTTGTCTCAGGACTTGATTTTAGAGTACAAGGCCACTGAAACACCCCAGCTATTAATCTTTAAGAATTTCTGAAATTTTATCCTCACTGTCTTGACTATGACTCACCCTACGAGTCATAGGGTGTCTTGATGGGTCATATGACCCGAGTTGTAAGGTGTCAAGTGAATGGTGCATGAGTTACTGTCCTGATTACGACTAGGGGTCACGAGTCATAAAGACCCATGATGAGTCATTGGACCAAATTATAGCATAACCAGTATGTGTGGCTAAGTCTTCTGCTCTAAGTATGAGTGTCTCACTATGAGTCATAAGGAATCCTTACGAGTCATTTTGTGCAAATCGTAGGATGTCCAATATTTACCCCAAATGGTTTTTGTGTTGACTATGACTGCCCCCCATAAATTATAGGGTCCCATTATGAGTCGTATTAGTTGAGTCATAGGATCAACATTGTGTGTGCCCTAGAACTGTCTTGGCTACGACTCATGGTAACGATTCATAATGAATCACTATAAGTCATATAGTGACCCTATAATTCACTAGATTTTGAACCCTGAATGCTATACGGTGCTTATGGCCCCGAAGAATCCCAAGCTAACCCATGACTGATATCTATAATTGAGAACTGGATAATATAATGTAAAATATAGAAACCTGGCAGAAAACTTGCCATAAGGTTCAATACTGAAGTAAAACATAGAAAAGAATAACAATACCAAAACTAAAACAACTGTGTGAAAGTACTCTAGTCTGAAAAAGCCTCTAAACTGTCTGAATAAAGAGTTATTGGGACAATCCCCCCACTAACTCTATCTACTGAGATTCTAAATCTAATGTAACAATAAAATAAGGAACCTCCTCGAATAATGAGGACTCAGTGCTTAGTCTACTGCTGCTGGGTGAATCTAAACTGCTAAGGGTGCTCGGGATCCCGTGCTTCTGATACTATCATATAAGACACCATAGCTCAAGAGAAAAGTATGCGTCAGAATGTAAGAATGTACTGGTATGCTAGATGAGGTAAGATTGAATGCAAGGTTCCATATGCATGAACTGTAACTGACTAGATAACATGAACGTGACTGAGTAAGATGCAGGCATAAGTGCATAACTATAGCCAAAATCGTAGTATCACTGAATACTGAATTCTAATTACTGGATTTCAGATAACTGTGTCTACTGATTATGATATCTGATTGACTAAAGCTGAGATCAGGCCTATATAGCAGGTGATCTCTGAATCTATTGATAAAGAAAATGATTGACTAAATATGAGATCAAGCCTATCTAGCGGGTGATCTCTGAATCTATATAACTATCCAATAGACTGAACTTACTTACTGGACATGAATATCTGAAGCATGACTATATAACCGACATTACTAATAAACTGAAATTTTATACTGGACATGCATATCTAATGCATGGATACCTGACTCTGGCAGTGGCTAAATCCCCATCTTGTTTAGGTGGGGCTGTAGCCTGACGGTTACCTTAAATATTTGTTGTCATAGCTTAGGCAAGCACCTGAAAAGCTGCCCGAAACTTTACATGTGACATAATCTCATTCATAGGATCTGCGACCTGAGGTGGCTGGTTATCATTTCTACAGGCATTAGCTCTATGAGGAGGCATATTCTATGAATTAAAGGAAGAAACATATTAGACTGAGGGTTTTATTGGAGCTTATGCTCACTCGCATGACATGAATACTGAAAGAAGGGAAACAATTTGTAAAATATCTCATAGCCTCTTGTATATAAATGTGGCGCACAACACACCCATGCACAAGACTCTACTAGATGTGGCTTTTCATACATCCCAGGTCACTATTAAACCTTAGGATCTAATACCAAGTTTGTAGCACCCGAAATTCTGAACCCAGAATACTACACGGTGCTTATGTCCCCGAAGGACCACAAGCTAATATATGACTGGTATCTTTAACTGAGCACTAGATAATATACTGTAAAATACAAAAACTGGCAGAAAACTTTCCATAAGGTTAAATACTGAAGTAAAACTGAATACAACATAACAACACCAAAACTAAAACAACTATCTGAAAGTACTCTAGTATGAAAAAGCCTCTAAACTGTCTGAATAAGGAGTTAACGGGATAATCCCCCAACTAACTCCATCTACTGAAATTCTAAATCTAATGTAACAATAAAATAAGGAACCTCCTCGAATAATGAGGACTCAGTGCTTAGTCTACTGCCGCTAGGTGAATCTAAACTGCTAAGGGTGCTAGGGATCCCGTGTTTCTGATACTATGATATAAGACACCATAGCTCAAGAGAAAAGTATGCGTCAGAATGTAAGAATGTACTGGTATGCTAGATGAGGTAAGATTGAATACAAGGATCCATATGCATGAACTGTAACTGACTACATAACATGAACATGACTGAGTAAGATGAAGGCATGAGTGCATAACTATAGCCAAAATCGTAGTATCACTAAATACTGAGTTCTAATAACTGGATTTCAGATAACTGAGTCTACCGATATTGATATCTGATTGAATAAAGCTGAGATCAAGCCTATATAGCAGGTGATCTCTGAATCTACTGATAATGAAAATGATTGACTGAATCTGATATCAAGCCTATCCAGCGGGTGATCTATGAATCTATATAACTATCTAAGTTCTTTACTAAGCTGAGTGACTGTGTCTTACAGTCTTGATTTCCATAATACTAATCTGAGTTCTATTCTGAGATTGAGACTAAAAGTGTGAGAGTTAGTCATATAACCGACATGCCCCTTTCTGAACTAATTGGGGTCTAACCTATAAGCCCATCTGGAAGGGTGTTAGTAACATTCCATGGGTAAATACAACTACTATGGAGTCAGTCCTAATCTAACGGGTGACACCTGAAATTAGTCCTAAACTAGCGGGTGATCTCTGAGTATGTTAGTCCTATCTAACGGGTAACATCTCATACCTATGCTGGCTACGTAGTTTTGGAAATTATAGATTTCTTCTAGGGACCCAGTTCTTACTAACAGGTGTGCCCCCATCCCTAGGCTCGTTCGGTGCTGAATATACTCCCAACTTAAAGACACTGAATAGATTTCCTAGTTCATACTAGGCCTGACTGAGCTGTTTATTGATTGTACTATTTAACTAAACTGAACTGAATTATTAGGTTCCATTGACTGATGGAATACTACTGAATTATGTTAACTGACTGAATGCTACTGAGTTCTAAATTAATTTACTGAGCTGGACTGGACTGATACTAAGGTTTCTGAGTTATCCTAAGTTCTGTAACTGACTGAGTTCTACTGATTGTGGCATGACTAAGATTGTCTTGAAGTTGACACTAGCTCTAGGCACATAGCTAAATAATTGGGTATTAAATACCCCCCAGGACTTGATAGCATGGATTATATAAAGCATGATAATTCTTGAATAATATGACAATGGTCTATAATTCATAATACAATCAATGAGGCATTTTATCTGACACTTGAAAGTCATAAACTTGTAAATGTATAGAGAAGCATACTAATATCTCATGATTCATTCAATAAGGTCTTTCATCAAATACTTGGCATGCATTAACTTATACATAATTAGGGATTTCTTGTCAACTTGCTATAATGACTATTTAATTCACATAGGCCTTTTATCAAACATATGGGGAGCATGCTTTGGTCATACAACAATCAATATATCAAATTATCATAGCTACATAACCTTACTTACAAATTTAAGGATTTATCATGAATATAATGTAAGTCTTCACATACAAGGATCAAATCTTGAAACTTGTAATCTAAGACATGAATCAACACCCAACAACAACATGAACATGAATATCCACTCACATAATTCATGAAAACTCATAAATATATAATCTTTGAATTTAGAAAAAGGATTCTTGGACTTCAAGGGAGGAAGGGATCCATGAATCAACATCTAACATACCTAAATACTTGACTTGAAGAAGATTGACGGTGAAATTCTTGAGTTTCGAGTCTTGAACTAAGAACCCTAATAGTTTCTCTTGAGAGAATTTGAGAGAAAACAGGTGTAGTTTGGTGAATAATGGATGAATCTCGTGTTTTAGGGCTATATAGGGTGGGAAAAGGACTGAAATAACCCTGGGGTCGCGACTGTTTTAGTGAATGAAAATTGGGTACCGACGTGATAGTCGATGCGCTGTGTCGTTGGCACTGACGTGATAGCTAACGCACCGCGTCGACATCGCATTGACTTACTATTTTGGATACTAGAACTTGGTCTAATCGAGGTACAAAAAATCAAAACCTCATCTTGAAATGCCTATTGGCATCCTTGATCATGAATTAACTAAGATATAGACATTTAATGAACTTTAAGGTCACAAAATGAGATTATCAACTTTCAAAGGGTAAAAATAAACTATGTTTGAAAACTTAGCTAGAATTTTCTAAGTCTCGGCCTCTTGGCCTGCATTAATGAACCGAATTAAAATTAGGATTTTGCGGGGCCTGACAATAGCTCCCCCTCGGGAACATTCATCCTCAAATTAGATTGACTAAACTGATATTTCTAATAGATTGAACTTACTTACTGGACATGAACATCTGAAGCATTACTATAAAACCGACATTACTAATTTACTAAAATTTTATACCGGACATGCATATCTAAT
>NW_025880432.1:47303-52390 GCF_002878395.1 Capsicum annuum
CCTGACTGAGATGTTTATTAATTGTACTATTTAACTAAACTGAACTGAATTACTGGGTTCTATTGACTGATGGAATACTACTGAATTATGTTAACTGACTAAATGCTACTGAGTTCTAACTTAATTTACTGAGTTGGACTGGACTGATACTAAGGTTTTCGAGTTATCCTAAGTTCTGTAACTGACTGAGCTCTACTGATTATGGTATGACTAAGATGGTCTTGAAGTTGATACTAGCTCTAGGCACATAGCTAAAGTATTGGGTATTAAATACCCCCCAGGACTTGATAGCATGGATTATATAAAGCATAATAATTCTTGAATAATATGACAATCGTCTATCATTCATAATACAATCAATGAGGCATTTTATCTGACACTTGAAAGTCATAAACTTGTAAATGTATAGAGAAGCATATTAATATCTCATGATTCATTCAATAAGGTCTTTCATCATATTCTTGGCATGTATTAACTTATACATAATTGGGGATTTCTTGTCAACTTGCTATAATGACTATTTAATTCACATAGGCCTTTTATCAAACATATGGGGAGCATGCTTTGGTCATACGGCAATCAATACATCTAAATTATCATAGCTACATAACCTTACTTACAAATTTAAGGGCTTATCATGAATATTATGTAAGTCATCACATACTAGGATCAAATCTTGAAACTTGTAATCTAAGACATGAATCAACACCTAACAATAACATGAACATGAATATCCGTTCACATAACTCATGAAAACTCATAAATATATAATCTTTGAATTTAGAAAAAGGATTCTTGGACTTCATGGGAGTATGGGATCCATGAATCAACATCTAACATACCTTAATACTTGACTTTAAGAAGATTGATGGTGAAATTCTTGAGTTTCGAGTTTTGAACTAAGAACCCTAATGGTTGCTCTTGAGAGAACTTGAGAGAAAACAAGTGTATTTTGGTGAATAATGGCTGAATCTCATGTTTTAGGACTATATAGGGTGGGAAAAAGACTGAAATAACCCTGGGGTCGCGACTGTTTTAGTGAATGAAAATTGGGTACCGACGTGATGGTCGATGCACTGCATTATTGGTACCGACGTGATAGCCAACGCACCGCATCGACATCACGTTGGCTCACTAGAAATTTCCTTGAGCTGAGGAACATTTTATCTGTCAATGCAATGGACGACACGACGCGCCAACATTGCGTCGACTTACTATTTTGGATACTAGAACTTGGTCTAATCGAGGTCCAAAAAATCAAAACCTCGTCTGGAAATGCCTATTGACATCCTTGTTCATGAATTAACTAAGATATAGACATTTAATGGACTTTTAAGGTCGCGAAATGAGATTGTCAACATTCAAAGGCTAAAAATAAACTATGTTTGAAAACTTAGCTAGAATTTTCTAAGTTTCGGCCTCTTGGCCTCTATTAATGAACCGAATTAAAATTAGGATTTTGCGGGGCCTTACAATAGCTCCCATGGGGAACATTCATCCTTGAATGAGATTGACTAAGCTAATATTTCTAATAGACTAAACCTACTTACTGGACATAAACATCTGAAGCATTACTATATAACCGACATTACTAATTTACTAAAATTTTATACCGGACATGCATATCTAATGCATGGATACCTGACTCGTGAATGCGTGACTGAATATGCAATGGTGGTTGATATCAAGTTTGTAAGGAAAATTTAATCATGAAACAAGATGGGTTTAAGGGCATGAAAGCATTGAGGAAATGTTAGGGTATCTCCCCCTTGGGACACTATGTGCCTCTAAGAATGCTTACTTTACATAGATACTGCGGCGATGCTTAGGGCACCTACGAACTGAATCGTGACTGAATATCTGGGATCTGAAACTAATGCATTATTCATGAACTGAGCTGAACTCGAAACTACTAGAATGTTCTATCTAGGAATAGTTACATTTCTAAGATTTCTAATAATATGACTAGATAGAAAGATAGGAAAAACAAACCATACGAATTTGACTACTTGACTGCTAAACTGAATTGCGCCTTTACTAACTGACTCATGCTGAAAACTTAAGCTCAACTGGGAGCAAAGGACCTAACAAAGCATATCATAACGTTGAAATACTCATAACGTACCCAAATCTATGTTATGGGAAATTTTCTAATCATGGTGAGCCTGAAGTACATAAAATCTATTCTGACGCTGACCACTAGTGGTACTGGAAGTGGCGCCCTACTGACGCAAATCTTTATCCCTCTGAGCCAAAACTCTACACTCCTGTAGCCTGTGGCCTGGCTTACCACATCAAAAATATACCTCGCTACCTTCTCTATATGCAACGAGGTAATTTCTACCATACTCTTCTCAAAATGGATAGGTACGATCACTTCTGATACTACCCTGGATTTTGAAGCCTGGCGCCCCATAATGACTATCATTCATGAACTTTGGTACTGGTGCACTAGCTGAAGATGGAGCTGGGACTGAAAACTTCTGACTATGCTGAGAACGATTACCACCCTATGACCCTGGCTAAAAAAAAACTAAAACTAGTTGTTCTGACTCTCTTATTTACTCTCTCTTTCCTTGGCTTTCTCTATCTTAATCTGTTGAGCGTGCATAATCAATCTAGATTGATCCATGTCTCTATTGAGCATCGCAGTCCTACACTTCTTAATCAATAACCCAGACATACCGTCACAAACTTACTCATGCTTGCTCTAGGGTCAGTCATCTGATCAGGGCCATACTTAGATAACTAGTTGAACTTGAGGAAATACTCTTTCACTGTCATAGAGCCCTGCCTCATATTCATAAACTCTTATATCCTAGCTTCTCTCATCACAAGTGGGAAAAACTTATCTAAGAACACATCCTAAAATATCTGCCAAGTCATGGGAGCTATATTCTCCCCTCTATTCTTCTTCCACATCACTACCCAATCATAAGCAACATTCTTCTGCCTATAGGATTCCAACTCTACACTCTACTCTTAAGACACATGCATAATTTGGGTGATTTTCATCACCTCATCAAGATAAAGCTATGGGTCCTCACCTACCTTTGACCTAAAGAATTTTGGCGGGTTTATTCTCATAAAATCTTTGATTCTGGTTGCGGATAAATCCCCATCTTACTGAGGTGGGGCTGCATCCTAACGGTTACCCTAAATATTTGTTGTCACAGCTTAGGCTAGCACCTGAAAAGCTGCCCAAAACTCTGCATGTGACACATTCTCATGCAAATAATTTACGGCCTGAGGTGGCTATTTATCATTTCTATGGGCATTAGCTCTATGAGGAGGCATATTCTGTGAATAAAAGGAAGAAATAGATTAGACTGAGGATTTTACTTGAGCTCATGCTCACTAGCACGACATAAATACTGAAAGAAGGGAAACTATTCCTAAAACATCTCATAGCCTCCTATACATAAATGTGGCGCGCAACACACCCATGCATAAAACTCTACTAGATGCGGCTTTTCAGACTTCCTAGGACACTGTTGAACCTTAGGATCTGATATGAAGTTTGTAATGCCCTAGATTCTGAACCCCAGACGCTACACGATACTTATGTCCCTGAAGGACCACAAGTTAACCCATGACTGATATCTGTAACTGAGCACTAGATAATATACTGTAAAATATAAAAAACTGGTGGAAAAATTTCCATAAGGTTCAATACTAAATTAAAACTAAATAAAGCATACCAATACCAAAACTAAAACAATTGTATGGAAGTCCTCTAATCTAAAAAATTCTATAAACTGTCAGAATAAGGAGTTAATGGGATAATCCCCCAACTAACTCCATCTACTGAAATGCTAAATTTGATGCAACAATAAAATAAGGAACTTTCTTATATAATGAGGACTCACTGCTAAGTCTACTACTGCTGGCTGAATCTGAACTGCTAAGGGTGCTTGGAACCCATGCTTCTGAACCTATGGTATAAGACACCATAGCGCAAGAGAAAAATATGCGTCAATACATAAGAATATACTGGTATGCTAGATGAGGTAAGACTGAATGCAAGGGTTTATATGCATGAACTGTAACTGATTACATAACATGAAATGACTGAGTGAGTATGCAGGCATGAGTGCATAACTATAACCAAAATTATAGTATGACTGAATACTGAATTCTAATAATTGGATTTCTGATAACTGACTGTACTGATACCGATATTTAATTGACTGAAGCTAAGGTCAGGCCTATCTAGCAGGTGATCTATGAATCTACTGATAACTAAAATAATTGACTGAATCTGAGATCAAGCCTATCAAGCGGGTAATCTCTGAATCTATAGTACTATCTAAGTTCTTTACTGAGACAACCAACTGTGTCGAATTGTCCTGATTTCTATAATACTGATTTAAGTTCTATTTTAAAGATTGAGACTGAAGATGTGGGAGGTAGACATCTAACTGACACGCCCCTTTCTGAATTAATTGGTGTCCAAATTCAAACCCCATCTGGAAGGGTGTCATTACCATGCCACGGGTAAAGACAACTTCTATGGAGTTAGTCCTAATCTAACGGGTGACCCTTGAGATCAGTCCTAAACTAGCGGGTGATTCTGAGTCTGTCAGTCCTATCTAACGGGTGACGTCTCATACCTACGCTGGATACGTAGTTCTCGAACTTAGGAATTTATTCTAAGGACCCAGTCCTCACTAATGGGTGTGCCCCCATCCCTAGGCTCGCTCGATGCTGAATCCTACTCCCAACTGAAATACATTAAACTTATTTCGTAGTTCATACTAGGCCTGACTAGGCTGTTTACTGATCGTACTATTTAACTGAACTCAACTGAGTTACTGAGTTTCGTTGACTGATGGAATACTATGAGTTCTATTAACCTACATAATGCTACTGAGTTTTGAATTAATTTACTAAGTTGGAATGGATTGATACTAAGGTTACTGAGTTATCCTAAGTTCTGTAACTGATTGAGTTCTACTGATTATGGAACGCCTGAGATTATCTTGAAATTGACACTGGCTCTAGGCACACAGCTAAATTATTGGGTATTAAATACCCCAGGACTCGATAGCATGGATAATATAAAGCATGACAATTCTTGAATAACA
>NW_025880433.1:0-6470 GCF_002878395.1 Capsicum annuum
TGTACACGACCTCTAGTTGAGTCACCCTTATTTTAGGGGGGAGCCGTCGGTGTTATGGAGTAGGTGGAAAGCTGTCGCAGCCACTATCGACCATACGCTCCCCCGAACAGTCTTGTTAGTGAACCCCAACATAGGTCAGCCTTTAGGTCATGTTTATATGCATCATATTGAGACCTAGTGGGGCCCACTTATTCCTCTGTAGGAAACTCACCTCTAAAGCATCCCTACGTGCTAAATGTTGCATCTTTGAGGATAACGTGGTCATTTGATGGACTGATTTGGGAAAAACATGTGTCAGAAGTAAAGCATGTGGGTAATGAAAAAATAGAGAGAGAAAAAAAACAAAACAAAACAAGAACAAAAAAAAAGAGTTTCGTAGTTTTTAGAGTTTTTTATGGCTTTTATTTTTCACAATTCCAAAATTCAAAAGGACTTTTTTTTTTACCTTTCGCACTCATTTTCTCAAAAACATCAAAAAGATTTTCCTTTGTCTCGTTTAGCATGCATTCACAATTCGAAAACTTCAAAAACGATTTTTTTCCATTCATAGGATGTGTTTATAAAAGAAAATGCCAAAAAAAAGAGGTGTTAGAAATATTTTACATTTCGTATAGCGAAAATACCAAAAAGATTTTTCTTTCATAATTGTTGATGTCATTTTTCTGTGAAGTATCAAAATGAAAACTCAAAAGATCTTATTAACATGGTTCATCGTCTGTCTTTGGTCGTATCTCTTAAGTCAGGGTTTAGCCTATTATTTAATCATTAATTGTCCAATCTGGATGAACTACGCGTACCTGATTCCCGTCCCTTGGGGCGGGATACGTAGGCAACCCTCGGTGGGTTCGGTAATTTTAATTTTTATTTTTTGGCCTTTGTCTTAGTCTTAGCCTGGGTTTTCCTTCTCGTAATCTAGTGTTGTCAATTAATTCTTGCCAAGTAGGCTGATTTCATTCGGCGGTACTATTCGGTGAATTTGAGTTATATGTCGGTCTGTCCCTCTATGTCACACGATATTTTTTCTAAGATAAAATCCCGAGGGTCAGGAATTCCTTGTCTTGTTTTGAATTTTTGAGTTGTAAGTTTGGCTTGTTATTATAGGATGAAGCCTACAGGGTCTAGAGTCTTGATTGTTTCCAAAGTAACCAAAAAGTTAATAAAGTGGTGGAGAATGTTCAACTACACTGACCAGCAAGAGCTATTTAAGATATTAGGTGATCTTACGGAACTTTTGCATGTCCCACCCCGTCATACCTAATAGATGTTGTACTGACCTTTTGGGATCCTAGTAATTTGGTATTTAGGTTCGAAAAGTGTGAAATGACGCCTACGTTGGTAGAATTATCTGGTCTGCTTCATTTGCCTTATATTGACAAAAGTATGATCCAAGCTCGGAATCACTCGGGCAATAGGTTTCTACAAGGATGTGGTTTGAAGAGTAATAACGGACATTTGGGTTGTCTGAATCAATCATGGATTTCTTTAGACTTTCTATTCGCTAGATTTGGGTCCTCTGAAGGCTTTGATTGCTTTTGGGATGAATTTCATATGACTAAGGAGAAGTGGGAGAGAAAGCATCTTGAAGTATTCACCCTCTCTTTGTTAGGTATTTTAGTGTTTCCACTAGAAGAAAGACGTATTAATACCCATTTGCAATCTGTGGTGATGGCTCTATTTCATAAGGATCAAAATGACAAGAGCACTATTCAAAAGAGGAAGGTCGTTGATCAAAAGGGCAGGTTCACTCTTATACCCATGATCTTAATAGAAATATATAAGGCTTTAACCGAAGTGAAGGGGGGGATGAGATTTTTTTAGCGCAGTAACCTGATATTGCAGTTATGGGTGATGGAGCATATGCATGCCCCTTCTTTAGTTAGACTAGACGTAGTTGATCGTTGTATTCCCAATCGAGTGAAAGCCATGGACTTCAGGTTGCGTTTGGATAAATTCTCGCTACCCGTGGGAGTGAACGCTTGGATTTAATTTCTTGAGTCAAGAACCGGGGATAACATTTTGTGGACTTATCTATGGCTTCGACCAAAGATAATCTTGTTTGGTTGTCAGATGCAGCTCCTTTTAGTTATGTTAGGGCTCAATTGCACTAGACCATACAGTCCTTCTAGGGTAATGTGCTAGTTGGGTAGGCTGCAGGACGTGCCACCCGCAGTGGATCTTCTGAAGGATGTTGAGTACTTTAAGGACCAAGCCTTAGGTGAGAGCAAGTACGAGCAGTTTTGGAAGCATGCAACAAAGCTAGGTGTGGACACACTCAAAGAAAGTTTGGGTAATCTAGGGTACACTCAGGGATATGGGGTCTGGCTTCAATATATCCCTCGGGGTATCAGTCAACCCTTATCAGCGCAACTTACAGGGAGAATATAGGAAAAATGGATAGTTGATGACCATCAGGATAAAAGTGCGGGGTCCAAAGTGGAGACACTGAGAGTTCAGTTAGCAGATTTGTTCAAGATTGTAGAAAGGTGTCAGAACAATCTTTCTAATTGCACTCCTCATGAGGCAGGAATACGGGCCCGAAGCTTATTCCCCAATATCATGGTGTCTTTGCAGGACATGCTATAAAGTTTGAATAGGATAAAAAGAACTTCACAGGCAGGTCCATCTCAGCCAGGGTCATCACGCTGAGCACCGGTCTGAAAGAGCATTTATTATTTTCATTGAATTTGAGTCTTCTATGTTTCTGTCATTGTAGGGTGGCATCTATTTTAAGTCGGATTCAAGTTGTTTTTGGTATTAGGGTCTTTATCAGTAATTTCACGTATGTCGTCTTAGGGGTCTAGAATGTTATTTTGTATTTGTTGTTTAGTTTTTAAAGCGGTCCTAAATTCGTTGCATGTTTTGTTTCTTTCTTTCATCAAAATATTATGAGGTTACGTCTTTCTTTTGTTTGTTTGTTTTCGTTTTTGTGAAAAAAAGAGAAAAAGAAAAAAAAACTTCAATTATGTGATGTTTATGCATATGTTTTCCGAACTACGCAAGATCTGATTCATGTATAACATGATACGTAGGCAAGCTACTTTTGGGTTCGATCTAATCATTTTGTTTCGTTGTTTTTCATTATTTTTCCTCTTTTAAAGAAAAACAAAAGTAATAAAGAATGATAAAATAAAGGTAGATAGCGAGAGAAGAAAAGAAAGAAAGGATGATGAGACAATAAAGGGAAAGAACATGAGACTGATACGAAAAATAAGAGAGAGGGAAAAGGAAACAATAATAATAATAATAATAATAATAAGTGTGGATAAAAATAAGTGTAGATAAAAATTGGGATGATGTTAAAATGACCTCGCTACCCTTAAAAGCTGGTAGAAATGAACATGAATTTAGGACAATTTTACCAATGTGATTCCCATGCTTGTTGTGTGCCCTAATCCTAACGGATGTCGTCTTTGATGAGCATGTTCTTTCAGATAAGAGTGGTAGGTTTGCAACACTCTGGCTAGTCACCCATACTTTACTAGATCCAAAGCAAAGCTCTCCATGGCTAGAAGAGAGATTGAAAATTTGCTCATTGACCCGGATCAGGATCACAGGGAAGAAAGTTCAGAACACAATGATGAGGTAGTAAGGCTCAGGCAACAATTGATAGATTTGCACCGGGCATGGGCCAACAGAATGCCTCCTCCTCCGCTTCCTGAAGGTCTTAGGAATATCTCTAAATGCCCACCGCTCTCTCAGGTGTAATTCTCTGCTCCTACTGAGTCACCTGAGCACGCGCCAGAATTCACTCCGTGACATTATTATCCGGGCAGTTCTGGTGTGCCCTTGGCAGCTCCTCAATCAAGACTCGCTGCTCAGTCGGTGCCACTGGTCACACCGGTATTCATGGCTCCACCACCACCTGAAGCTCCCAGATATGATGTGCGTCCGACAATGGGGCTTCCTAGGTCTGCTAGTGAGCCAGTATTGAAGGTTCCAGATAGTCAGTATTATGCCCCGGAGCCTACTTTGAGAATGAATGAACCGTATGGGTACACTCAGCCACCTGCATTTTCATTTGATACGGAGAAACCTATTGCAATAGAAGAACAGGAAGTCATAGCACGGAAGGTGAAAAGTTTAGAATAGGCCATGAGGAATTTGTAGGGAATCGGAGGTTATAAGAGTGTTTCCTATAAAGATCTTTGCATTTTTCAAGACATCAACCTTCCCCTCGATTTTAAAATGCCCAAGTTCGAGAAGTATGCAGGGCACAGTGACCTCGTGGTACACTTGAGACGTTATTGCAACAGATTGAGGGCTGTAGGAGGAAGGGAAGAGCAGCTCATGGCTTTCTTTGTCAAGAGTCTTTCTGATCTGGCTTTAGAAAGTTTATCGATCAAGATATCGACAAGTGGAACATCTGGGATGACTTAGCTTTTGAGTTTGTGCAATATTTTCAGTTTAACATCGACCTGATTTGGGACGAAAAATCCTTGGTCAACATGAAGAAGAAAAGAACTGAAGGTTTTAGGGAATACGCGATAAGGTGGCGTGAACAGGCCGCCAGGGTAAAGCCTCCAATGAAAGAAAGTAAGTTGGTAGATTTTTTCATTCAGGCATAGGATGAGACCTATTTTCAACATTTACTTCCGACAATGGGAAAGTCTTTTATTAAAGTCCTCAAAATGGGGGAGATGATAGAGGACAGAATCAAGACTGACCAAATAGTGAGTTTTGCCGCATTGAAAGCCACCACACAAACGATTCAAGGTGGATCTGGTGCATTCAGAGGTAAAAAGAAGAAAGAGGACGTGGTGACTGTCATAGCTGGAACCCATTCTTATCCCAAAAGACCACCTCACCCCTATCCCCAAGCCCAAGCCTAAGTCTATGCCTAAGCTCTGTATATTCCTTCCCACCATTACTACCCTCCACAAAACCCTTTATATTTCATTCCACCATACCCGTACCTAGTATATGCACGCAGCCATATGCCCAAACCCCTTCTTACCCGCAATGGTGCGCACAAGCCCCACAAAATCACCCATTCGCTCCACCGAATTACCAAAACCCCTCTAGACCCGGTTTTTAATGTAGGCCCGAGTATAAGAAAAAGAAGCAGTCAAAAATCAATTCACACCACTTGGCGAGTCATATGCTAGCTTGTTTGATAGGTTGAGAAAGTTAAAGGTCTTAAGCCCAATTCAAGGAAGGCTTTCAAATCCACCGTCGAGAAATCTCGATTATTCTTTAAGGTGTGCGTACTGTTCTGACATACCAGGCCATAATATCGAGAAATGCTGGCATTTAAAGAGAGCTATCCAAGATTTAATTGACACAAATTAGATACTGGTCCAGGCCCCAGAGGGTCCAAGCATTAACCAAAATCCACTGCCAACCCATGCTGAAACCAATATGTTAGAATTGATATATGACGGGAAAGAGTTGTCAAGGTATTATAAGCCTATCATCAAGATACAAACCATTGAGGAGAAATCGATGAATGTATCAGTCTTTGAAAGCAATGTCATTGAGCCAGAAAGAAATGAGAGAAGATAAAGCCCAAGAAAGCACAAAGAAACCCCTGATCACTATGCAAGGTGCCAGAAGGTATGTTGATTTAAGTCAGGATAAACCTAAGTTGACAGTGGTAGGAGCTCCGAGTAAGCCCATCTTGACGGTGAAAGGAGCCCTGGCAGCGCCTATTGTCCTCAAACCGGTGACCCAACCTCTGATAGTTGATACAAAAAGGATTCCCTAGAATTATGGGCGGACTGGATGGCCTATCACGGGAAAGAAATAGTGGAAGATGTAGATGAGGTAGGGGTTTGACTAGGTTAGAAAGATGCTTCGTGCCTGAAAGTTTAAGAAAGTCCAGGCTAATTATAAGTGAACCGTCATCTATCAAAAATCCTATCACCAAAGAAGAAGTCGAAGAATTTTTGAAAAAGATGAAATTGCCAGAGTATTCAATAATAGACCAATTGAAGAAAACCCCTGCTCAAATTTTCCTCTTATCTTTGTTGTTGCTCTCCAAGGAGTATCATGATATTTTACTGAAGGTATTAAATGAAGCATATGTTCCTAGGGAGATTACAATAAATTAGCTTAAAAAAATGGTCGAAAAAATCTTTGAGGTCAATCGGATCAGCTTTTCTGACGATGAATTGCCTGTTGAAGGTACAGGGCATAACCGGGGCCTTTACATTACAGTGGTGCGTAGATTTTTATGTCACTCATGTTATGATTGATGGAGGTTCAGGTGCAAATATCTGCCTTATTTCTACTTTGCAAAAGTTGAATATTGGTGCTGAGAGGATCAGTCCCAACAATGTATGTGTCAGGGCTTTCGATGGTGCAAAATCAAACTCCATTGGCGAAATAGAACTAATGTTGATCATAGGGCCTGTTGAATTCGCCAAAGAGTTTCAAGTATTGAATATAGACTCCTCTTACAATCTGTTGTTGGGAAGATCGTGGATCCACAAGGCCAAAGCGGTTGCATCTACACTACACCAAATGATTAA
>NW_025880433.1:6570-7790 GCF_002878395.1 Capsicum annuum
CAATGGTGCAAAATCAAACTCCATTGGCGAAATAGAACTAATGTTGATCATAGGGCCTGTTGAATTCGCCAAAGAGTTTCAAGTATTGAATATAGACTCCTCTTACAATCTGTTGTTGGGAAGATCGTGGATCCACAAGGCCAAAGCGGTTGCATCTACACTACACCAAATGATTAAGTTTGAGCATGACAGGCAAGAAGTGGTTATTCACGGTGAAGGAGATTTGTCCTCCTACGAAGATTCTCCCTTGTCTCTTATTTAAGCAAATAACGTAGAGGATACATTCGTCTATCAAATTTTTGATACAGTGCCAGTGAATTGTATCCTTGAATGACAGGTTATACTGGGACCGCAATTGTCTTCTGCTTCTATCATGATGGTGAGTGAACTTTGGAAATACAGATTTAAGCCAGGAAAGAGTTTGGGAGCATCTCTGCACGGTATAGTTTGTCCTATATGTTCGAGTAAGAACGTGGGAACGTTTGGTCTGGTATTTGAGCCTACGGCTGAAGATCTGATGAAAGTCAAGGGAAGGAAAAAGGAAACATGATCACTCCCTCGCCCGATGCCACTACTCAGTAAATCATTTATTACGAGCGGTGTCACGAAGCATGTGAAATTTGAATTTGAATTGGTTGATAACTGCCAGAACCTTTTTATTGAAGTTGATATGGTTAAAGAAGAAGAAGGCACCAGTATGGCAGACGTGCAATTCATAGGTCCAGCCGTTCGACTCAATAATTTGGAAGTCACTCCTATCCCCGTCAGGAGGGAGTTTTGGTAGTTTATTTTGTTTTTCTTTCTGTTTATCTGAGTTATTTCAGGTTTGTAATTCAGATTTTAGTTTGTTTATGTTATGTTGGCATCTATGCTTAAACCCTTCTATCTTTTTATTTAATGAAATACAATGTCCCTTTTGTTTCGTGTCTAATATATTTTGTTTTTCTTTTTTTTATATTTAGTTCTCTTTATGCTGATTCTAATGACATGACATGACATGCATGCGGAATTTTCAACTTGATCTTAAAATTCAAACTAATCAAGATGTAATGAAGCAGGATAGAGAATATGATGAAGAAGAAGCACTAGAAGAAATAAGCAAAGAGTTGGAACAGTTTGAAGACAAACTGAATCCTAATTTGAATGAGACTGAGCCAATAAATCTAGGGAGTGAAATGGACATAGATTCATTTCGGTAGCCATTGATTACTTCACAAAGT
>NW_025880434.1:0-1620 GCF_002878395.1 Capsicum annuum
AGTACATCTAAAGCATACAAATGTAAGGCTAAGATTATTTCTTAGTGCTGATGTTTTTAGCTTTTAAAAAGCTGATTGATTGTTGTGCCCTTTTGCTTTTGGAAAGTATCTTGCTTTTGGAAAGCATCTGGTCGTACGAATTCCATTTAGCTTTTTGAAAAGCTGATTGAATGCTTTGTTTTTTTATCTTTAGAAAAGCATCTGGTCCTATGGATTCCAGTTAGAAATAGTAAAATGCCCTTTCAAAAAGTAATTTCGGTTCTTTGAACCTCTACTTCTTTGAAGGGTCATTTCCCTATTCTTAATAGGGGTCCAAATAGGTCATAGCTATCCCTTTAGGATTTAGCATATCACCATTGTTATCACTACTTCCTGTGGAGGAAGCTTCTTCTAGAAGTTGTAACACTTCTTCTTCATTGGTTTCTTGGCTGTCCATATCTTGTAAAGCCTTCTTTAGTTTTTCTTTTAATGCTTTCTTATTTTGTGAAGCACTGGTTGAGGATGCTGTCGTTTTCTCTTTGTCTGGAGTTTTCGGAGCTACTGGCTTGGGAGTCCATCCTTTGACCTTTATCTCTTTGGATAAATATTTGATTCTGTCTTGCTCTCCTTTAGCGAAGTTCTAAGAAATAATGTAGGAGACTCACTTTTTGATGAAGAATTTGCACATCTAAATATGTTCTGGGAGGGTTACACACCCTTCTTTTGAACAGAAATCAGTGAATCGATTTAAGAACTTTTGGGGAAGGATTTCTTTGATCCCTCCAAAATATATCCACCATTCATAGAACCATCTAGGAATAATGGCATCTACCATAGCTGGACAATATTTAATAAACCAGGTGTGTCCTGGTTTGACATATAAAAAATTGAACCATGCCGACTTATAGTTGTACCAATGTAGGTTTGGGGCCTATGAGGCATGGATAGTGCAATTGGGGTATGCAGGTGATCTGCGAACCAGTTGAAAGGAGTTAATACTCTTTTAATGGTGAATCTAGAATAATCAATATATTCCGGATTCCGCTCATTCATAGAATGCTCGACCTCAATAGAATCAGTGTCTACAAGGATGGCTTCATAATATCTTCTTGTTTTGAGTGGGTTCTCAGTATCCACGAAATTCTTATCATTATAGACCAGCTTGATTAGTTGATCTAATAGATATCCTTCATATTCCTTATCCAAAGCAATAATTGGCATTACTTGAGTGGTAATGAATTTGAATTCTTCCTTGATGGGAGGAGTTGGTATTGGTTTAACCACTGTGGGTCTACAGCTTATGCGAAGGTTTCAGGAGCCTTCATAGTGTAACTCTGTTTGGACTGAATAGATGAACTTGATGATTGCCCTTTATCAAAAGGCTTATTAGTCTTTAAATCTACCAATTTGGATGGCATTGGTGGAGGGAGCTTTGGAAATTCTGCCAAAGCTGCATATTTATTTTGGAATGGTGATTGGAGTTCCGATTTTAGTGCAGGCCTCTGAGGGACTGATGGTCTTAAGGGATTTGTTGACGCTGGCGGGAGATCAAATGGTCTAGCCATCTTGGTTTGTTCTGGTTTGCTGCCTACTAGGATTTTCCCCAGTGTGGTGGGTCTCATTTTGGCCCTGTAAGAATTC
>NW_025880435.1:0-3512 GCF_002878395.1 Capsicum annuum
ATAAATATATTTGAGAAGCCCATCTTCCTCAACACTACAAGAAAAAAGCATGAAATCCTATCATATCCTTGTCCATATCCAACTTAATGATAGCAATTGTAGGCTTGTCTCTTTTATTAATATTTGTATTCAGCTCCTAAGTAAGTAGATTATTTTTAGTAATGCTTCTACCCTTAACGACGGTAGGCTGAGGGTTGGGTCTTGGAATATAGGGACCCTTCAGGGGAAGTCCATAGAGCTGGTGAAGATTCTTAGGAAGAGAAGGATTAACCTTGCGTGTGTCCAAGAGACCAAGTGGGTAGGGTCTAAAGCTAGGGATGTGGACGGTTACAAGCTGTGGTACTCTGGGAGCGACAGGCGTAGGAATGGAGTTGGCATCTTGGTAGATGAAGAGCTTAGAGGTCAGGTAGTGGAGGTGAAGAGGATCAACGATAGGTTGATGACTATTAAGTTGGTCATTCGGGGGTTTACCCTGAACGTGTGTAGTGCCTATGCGCCGCATGTGGGATCGGAGGGGGAGGAGAAGATGCGGTTCTGGGAGGCCTTGGAGGACGTGGTGAGAGGCGTGCCCAGTTCGGAGAAGATTGTTGTAGCAGGGGATTTCAACGGGCACATCGGGGCGCTACCGGGAGGCTTTGGGGATGTGCATGGTGGTTTTGGTTTTGGGGAGAGAAATGAAGAGGGGGCGACCCTATTGGAGTTTGCGAGGGCGTTTGGGCTGGTGGTGGTGAACTCGGGCTTCCCGAAGAAGGACGAGCATCTGATCACTTTTCGGAGCGCGATAGCCAGGACCCAGATTGACTTTTTGTTGCTTAGGAAAGGGGATAGGGCGTTGTGTAAAGACTATAAAGTCATCTCGAGTGAGAATCTTTCGACCCAACATAGGCTCTTGGTTATGGATTTGGGTATAAAGAAGAATAGAAAGAGGAGGAGTAAGGAGTGTAGACCGAGAATTAAGTGGGGCGGTTTGACGCCAGTGAATGCGTGGGAGATAGGGTAGAGGTTGGCGGGAATGGGGGTGTGGGAGTGTAGGGGGGATGTGGATAATATGTGGGACAGGGCGGCAACGTGCATCAGGGAGAATGCAAGGGAGGTGTTGGGTGTTTCTAGGGGCCGGGTCAGACATCATCGGGGGGATTGGTGGTGGAATGAAGAGGTGGGGAAGAAAGTGGAGACCAAGAAAGAGGCGTATGCTAAGTTGGTGGAAAGTAAGGACGAAGAAGAGAAGCGGGTAAACAGGAAAGAGTACAAGCTAGCGAGGAAGGAGGCGAAGTCAGCGGTCACGGCAGCTAAGACGGCCGCTTTTGAGAGCTTGTATGCAGGGTTACAGGGGAAAGGAGGGGAGAAAAAGTTGTTCCGACTCGCTAAGGCTAGGGAGAGGAAGGGTCGTGACCTCGATCAGGTAAGATGCATTAAGGGGGAGGACGGTAGAGTCTTGGTGGAGGACGGCCACATAAAGAAGAGATGGCAGTCGTACTTTCATAGGCTCTTGAATGACGAGGGGGACAGAGCTATTGTGTTAGGGGAACTGGAGCACTCAGGGGATTGTCGGGATTTTAGCTATTGTAGACATTTTAAGGTAGACGAGGTTAGACAGGCAGTCCGCAGGATGCGAAGGGGTAGGGCGACGGGGCCGGATGAGATACCGGTGGAGTTTTGGAAGTTCGTTGGAGAGGCTGGTGTAAGGTGGTTGACTGCATTGTTCAATGAAATTTTCAGGACGGCAAAGATGCCCGAGGCGTGGAGGTGGAGTACCATGATCCCCCTCTATAAGAATAAGGGGGACATTCAGTGTTGCAATAATTATAGGGGGATTAAGTTACTGAGTCACTCTATGAAGATCTGGGAGAGAGTGGTCGAGGTGAGGCTGAGACAGATAGTGTCTATTTCGGAAAACCAGTTCGGGTTTATGCCCGGCCGCTCGACGACGGAGGCAATCCACCTGGTACGGAGGTTGGTGGAGCAGTATAGGGAGAGGAAGAAGGATCTGCACATGGTGTTCATCGACCTGGAAAAGGCGTACGACAAAGTCCCCAGGGAAGTGCTTTGGAGATGCTTGGAGGTGAGTGGAGTACCGCAGGCATATATCAGAGTAATTAAGGATATGTATGAGGGAGCGAAAACCCAGGTGAGGACGGCGGGAGGAGACTCAGAGCATTTCACTGTCCTGACAGGATTGCATCAGGGATCTACTCTTAGTCCCTTTTTGTTTGCGTTAGTAATGGATGTGTTGACGCGGCGTATCCAAGGGGAGGTGCCGTGGTGTATGCTTTTTGCAGACGACGTAGTCCTGATAGATGAGAATCGAGGGGGTGTGAATGACAAATTAGAGTTGTGGAGGCAAACTCTGGAGTCTAAAGGGTTCAGGGTGAGCAGAACCAAGACAGAGTATGTGGAATGTAAGTTTAATGACGTGAGGCGGGAGAATGAGGTAGTAGTGAGACTAGAAGCACAGGAGGTAGGGAAGAGGGATAAGTTCAAGTATCTTGGGTCCGTGATCCAGAGTAACGGTGAGATTGACGAGGATGTCTCGCACCGTATTGGGGCGGGATGGATGAAGTGAAAACTCGCATCGGGGGTGCTGTGTGATAAGAAGGTGCTGCCCAAGCTTAAAGGCAAATTCTATAGGGTGGTAGTCCGTCCGGCCTTGCTGTATGGAGCGGAGTGTTGGCCAGTTAAGAACTCCCACATCCAAAGAATGAAGGTGGCAGAAATGCGGATGTTGCGCTGGATGTGTGGACTGACCCGAGGGGATAGAGTTCGGAATGAGACTATCCGGGAGAAGGTTGGTGTGACTTCAGTGGAGTGTAAGATGCGGGAAGCACGATTGAGATGGTTCGGACACGTGAAGAGGAGGGGCATGGATGCCCCGGTCCGTAGGTGTGAGAGGCTAGCGTTGGATGGTTTTAGACGGGGTAGGGGTAGACCGAAGAAGTACTGGGGTGAGGTGATTAGGCGGGACATGGAACAGTTACAACTCACCGAGGACATGACCCTAGATAGGAAGGTCTGGAAGATGCGAATTACGGCAGAGGATTAGGGCCAGTTCGGGTCGCTAGTGTAGGGAATTAATTGGTGGGGGTGTATTCCTGTTATGATTCCGTAGTCAATGTTCCGTGTCCCGTGTTCCATGTTTATTACGAATATGTGTGCTTTCCTCTGCTTTATATTCCTGCATTCCTGCTTTACTCTGTTTTATATTCCTTATGGGTGCCGTATCTATGTTACGTCATCTGCTTCTTTGCTGTACTATGTGTTTGTGTGATATCTCGTGACTTGAGCCGGGGGTCTTTCGGAAACAGCCTTTCTACTTCATCAGAGGTAGAGGTATGGACTGCGTACATCTTACCCCCCCCAGACCCCACTAAGTGGGAACACACTGGGTTTGTTGTTGTTGTTGCTTCTACCCTTAACAAAACCTAACTAGTTAGGAGAGATATTTTAAGGAAAATGCCTTTAATACCGTCTTGAATTATCCTCGATAAAATTTTGTTGCTAAAGTTACTCAAACT
>NW_025880436.1:0-7450 GCF_002878395.1 Capsicum annuum
AAGGGGTTTAAAGACCAAAACCCCTCATCCAAAGTGCAAAAAAAAACAACTGGATGAATTTATTATAGCGGTGTGGCACACAGTATCATTGAGGGTAGCCTCTGTGCCACGGTTTTATCACGGAGGATAACCTTTGTGGCATGCCAATATCATGGACCCTCACTACGTTGGGGTTCTAAAATGTAATACCCCAAAAAATCCAAACCAATATTAGAGCCATGTACCAAGATCATGCATAGTACATCTTGGTTCTTTTATAGTTTTATGAGTAAGTTAGATGTATATTAAGGCTTTAAATAACTCCCAGCTATCAGAAGAATCAAAACATTCCTTACCGATTGAATTCTTGAGAAGGATATTGGTATAGTCAACTTCAAACGAGAATATATATCATTATACTTGGAGTTTTGATCTTATGACCAATAAACAGATATATAATTTAATTAGCTTTCAAACTATACCAATTTCATATAAATCCGACATCGGAGCAAAGATTTATTCCTATTTTACTCTAGCATGTCAGGCTGGAAACAGTGTGACGACATTCGTGATAGCTTATCACATTTGTGACGCCCTATCACGAAGGTCGCCAGCCTTAGGCAAAAACCATCTCCTAAGTGATGACATTCATGATAGCTTTTCATATTTGTTATGCCCTATCACGAAGGTCGTCAGCCTTAGGCAGAAACTAGCTCCTAAGTGGTGACATTTGTGATAACTTATCACATTTGTGACACCCTATCACGAAGGTCGTCAGCTATGATTTTTCAGCAACTGGAAATTTATTTCATAAGGGTGTTTTGGTCATTTCCTTTACCTTCAATGACTTCTAACCCTAAAGAGGCATAATTTTTACAATTTTTCTTCAATTAAGCATCGCAAAAACCCTCTCTTATGCTCTCAACCACATGATTAGGGTTTCCATCAAACTCATCTCTCAAAAGCAAGATTCAAGCCTTTTTCCAAGATAATCAAGAATTAAGTTTCCCAATCCAAGAACTCTCCAGAAAATCATCAAGGTTACCTTTCTAAGGTATGCGTAGTGTTCATCTATGGATCCAATCCGTTCATAGAGCTTAAGAATCATGTTTTAAATATTATTTTGTAAACTTTTATGGTGATATGAGTATATACATGTTGACGATTGTTGTTTAAGTTTTAATGTGATGTCTAAAGGTGTTTTCATGGAATATATATGTTTGTTAATTGAAAACCATGAACTTTAGGTGGTTTAATACGGTGCAAGTATGAAACCCACCAATGCCTTAAAGAATGCATGCAAGGTATTTGATAAAATATTTAGGATGCTAAAAATTCATGTTTATATAGTTCTATGATGTCTAAATGACAAGTCCATGTTAGCTATATACTTCAATATGAATTCCATGCTTTTCATGTGTTTCTATTGTGGTGGTATGAAGCATAAAGATAATGGAGATATACAATATGTACATAAAATATATCCATGCATTCCCTATAATGTTTAAGATGTTGAATAACTATATGAAATATGATATCCCCTACTTATGATATTATGAATTATGGAATCAATTCTTGTGATCATGTCATGTGTGTCAGTTTCCTTCTATCGAGTCCTGGGGGTATTTGTACCTGAAAAATATAGCTGTGTGCCTAGATCCATGTCATGTTGTCATGATAATCTCAGTCAAGCTATAATCTATAGAACTCAGTCAGTCATGTGACTCAGGAAACCTCAGAAATCTCATGATCTCAATTAACTCTCAGATAATAGTACTACTCCATTTGTCAACAAAAATCAATTAATCTTTCCATGTATAGTCATTTGAATCATGTTTGGTGTTGTTAGTTAGGGGTAGAAGTTAGCACCGAGTGAACCCAAAGATGGGAACTCACCTACCAGTTTAGGGTGCGATTCTTACCAGTCATCCTTGTGCTCCAGAACTACGTAGCCAGCGTAGGTTAAGACATCTTAGCCTGTCAGATTAGGGTTGATGAAGTGGCTTGGCCTGTTAGTTTAGGGTTCCTAACATTCTCATTTTGAATACCTACCAGCTAAGGTTCACCCATAACTGTCCTTAGTAGTGGCGCAGTATTGATACCCCTCTAGTCAAGGCAGAGATTGGACCCCAACTTAGCTATATGCGTTATCATCCTGGTAAGGCCAATGTAGTGGCCGACGTACTCAGTACACTATCTATGTGTAGTTTTTCCCATGTTGAGGATAGTAAGAAGAAATTATCTCAGGAGATTCATCAGCTTGCCAGACTAGGTGTTCACTTAGTCGACTCTTCAAAGGGTAGTGTATGTGTTCAGAGTAGTTCAGAGTCATCTCTAGTTTTCAAGGTGAAAGAGAAAAAATACAGGTATCCTGGTCTTGTTAAGCTAAAAGAGTCAGTTTAGAGTTAGGAAGTCGAGGTTTTCTCCCAAGGAGAAGATGGTGTTATTCATTGTTAGGGTCGTCTGTGTGTTTTTGGTGTAGATGACTTGAGGCAGAGAATTCTTGTAGAAGCGTATGGTGCGTGATACTCTATTCATCCATGGGAAACTAAGATGCACCACGACTTGTGGGAGATCTATTGGTGGAGTGGGATGAAGAGGAACGTTGTAGAGTTTGTGGCTAAGTTCTCTACAGTCAGCAGGTTAAGATAGAGCATCAGAAACCTAGTGGTTCCATGCAGGAGTTCACTATTCCTACATGGAAGTGGGAAGAAGTGAACATGGACTTCGTGATGGGGTTTCCTTGAACACATCATCAGCATGATTCAGTTTGGGTCATTGTAGATAGAATGACCAAGTCAGCTTATTTCCTTCCAGTTCGTACCTCTTACTTAGCCGAGGATTATGCCACACTTTATATCAGGGAGTTGGTTAGATTACACGGTGTTCCACTATCTATCATCTCAGATAGAGGTACTTAGTTCACCTCTCACTTCTAGAAAGCATTCCAAAAGGGTCTTGGTACCCAAGTTCCTCTTAGTACAGAGTTTCATCCTCAGACAGATGGTCAAGCAGAAAGGACTATTTAGACTCTAGAAGATATGCCAAGGGAGTGTTCAATTGATTTCAAGTGAAGCTGGGATGACCACTTGCCTTTGATTGAGTTCGCATACAACAACAACTATCACTCTAGTATTCAGATAACTCAATTCAAATCTCTCTATGGTAGGAGATATAGGTCTCTAATCGGTTGGTTCGAAGTTAGTGAGGCCACAGTCATAGGGCCTAACTTTGTATTTGATGCCTTATAGAAAGTTTAGTTGATCAGAGAAAGACTCCAGGATGCTCGAAGCCGATAAAAGTCTTATGCGGATGTTCGTAGAAAGGATCTCGAATTCGAGGTCGATGACTATGTCTATTTGAAGATCTCTCCTATGAAAGGAGTGAAGAGATTCGGCAAGAAGGGAAAGATCAATCCCTGATATGTTGATCCTTTCAGGATTCTCATTCGCTTCGGTAAGGAAGCCTATGAGCTCGAATTGCCTTCAAATCTACCCTCTGTTCATCCAATCTTCCACGTCTCTTTGCTCAAGAAGTGCATAGGTGACCCAGTAGTTGTAGTCCCTATTCAGAGCATTGACATTAAGAATAGCCTCTCTTATGAAGAGATTCCAGTCTAAATCCTTGACTATAGACTTGTAGGTTGAGGAACAAAGAAGTCCCTCTAGTCAAGGTTCTTTGGCAGAATAAGTTCATGGATGGAGCTACTTAGGGAGCAGAAGCAGACATGCGAACCAAGTACCCTCATCTTTTCTCCGCTAATTTAGACTTAGCTCGACGTAACCATTTTCCTTAAGCTTATTTGGTTACATGTTCAAAATTCTAGTATAAAATTGGTATCAACTATCAGTGCATAGCTTATCATGTATTCATGAGTTCAGCTTATCAATCATGCATCAGATATGCATGTTTAGTTGGGTTATATTTAGTTTACAATTAAATTCAGTCATAAAATCATATGCAAGTTGCGCATGATCAGTGTATACGTTGATTTGTCTTTTCTCCCCTCTCAAGTAGTCATCATTCGAGGATGAATGTTTCCAAAGGGGAGATATTGTAATACCCCACAAAATCCAAACCAAAATTAGAGCCATGTACCAAGATCATGCATAGTACATCATGGCTATTTTATAGTTTTATGAGTAAGTTAGATGTATATTAGGCTTCAAATAACTATCTCCTATCAGACGAATCAAAACATTCCTTACCGATTGAATTCTTGAGAAGGATATTGGTATAATCAAATTAAAATGATCATATCTCTCATTATAGATGGAATTTTTGAGCTCATTCCTATCAACAGATAGATAATTTAATTATCTTTCCAACGATAGCAATTTCATCTAAATTCAAAATCAGAGCAAAGAGTTATTCCTATTTTACTCCAGCATGTCAGACTGGAAACAGTGTGACGACATTCGTGATAGCTTATCACATTTGTGATGCCCTATCACGAAGGCCGTCAGCCTTCGGCAGAAACCAACTCCTAAGTGACAAGATTCATGATAGCTTATAATATTTGTGATGCTCTATCATGAAGGTCGTTAGCGTTAGACAGAAACCAGCTCCTAAGTGACGACATTCGTGATAGCTTATCACATTTGTGATGCCCTATCACGAAGGTCGTCAGCTATGATTTTTCAGCAACTGGAAATTTATTTTATAAGGGTATTTTGATCTTTTCCTTCACCTCTCATGACTTATAACCCTAAAGAGACATAATTTTTCCAATTTTTATTCAGTTAAGAATCTGAAAAACCCTCTCTTATGCTCTTAACCACAAGATTAGGGTTTCCATCAAACTCATCTCTCAAAAGCAAGATTCAAGCCTTTTACCAATATAATAGAGAATTAAATTTACCATGATTCAAGCCTTTTACCAATATAATAGAGAATTAAATTTCCCATGATTCAAGCCTTTTACCAATATAATAGAGAATTAAATTTCCCAATCCAAGAACTCTCCAGAAAATCATCAAGGTTTCCTTTCTAAGATATGCGTAGTGTTCATCTATGGATCCAATCCGTTCATAGAGCTTAAGAACCATGTTTTAAATATTATTTTGTAAACTTTTGTGGTGATATTAGTATGTACATGTTGACAATTGTTGTTTAAGTTTCAATGTGATTCTAAAGGTGTTTTCATGGAATATATATATTTGTTAATTGAAATCCATGAACTTTAGGTGGTTTAATATGGTGCAAGTATGAAACCCACCCATGAGTTAAAGAATGCATGCAAGGTGTTTGATAAAATGCTTAGGATGCTATAAATTCATGTTTGTATAGTTCTATGATGTCTAAATGACAAGTCCATGTTAGCTATATACTTCAATATGAATTTCATGCTTTTCATGTGTTGCTATTGTAGTGGTATGAAGTATGTAAGATAATGGAGATATACAATATGTATCCCTATAATGTTTAAGATGTTGAATAACTATATGAAATATGATATCCCCTACTTATGATATTATGAATTGTGGACTCAAATCTTATGATCAAGTCATGTCATGTGTGTCATTATCCTTCTATCGAGTCCTGGGGGTATTCGTACCCGAAAAACATAGCTGTGTGCCTAGAGCCATGTTATGTTGTCAAGATAATCTCAGTTAAGTTATAATCTATAAAACTCAGTCAGTCATGTGACTCAGGAAACCTCAGAAATCTCATGATCTCAGTTAACTCTCAGATAATAATACTACTTCATCAGTCAACAAAAGTCAGTTAATCTGTCTATGTACAGTCAGTTGAATCATGTTTATTCTATTCGAATAGGAGAAGAAGTTATCACCGAGTGAACCCAAGGATGGGAACTCACCTATCATTTTAAGGTATGATTCTTAGCAGTCATCCTTGTGTTGTAAAACTACGTAGCCAGCTTAGGTTGAGATATCTTAACCTATTAGATTAGGGTTGATAAGGTGGCTTAACCTGTCAGTTTAAGGTTCCCACCATTCTCCTTTTGAATACCTGCCAGCTACGGGTTACCCACAACTGTCCTTACTGGATGGGTGTAGACACCCCTCCAGTCGAGGCAGAGATTGGACCCCAACTTAGCTATATGAGTTATTAGGGTATGTCAATTAAACAACTTCCTCCCACAGTTTCAGAACCAGTGTTAGTAAAAAAACTCAGATAGGTCTTTAGATTTTAGTATATCAGGACTGTCAGTTACAGTCAGACTCAGTTTCAGTATGGAACTCAGATAGTTCCATTAAATTCAGGATTGTCAGACACAGTCGCCCATGTTATCAGAATTTCAGTATCAATCATGTTAGCCATCAGTAAACCATATAATAGCATACAGGACTGCCTATCATGCACCCATGATTTCAGTTACTATGTATGCATATTTGTACTCTTACGTTCATATCAGTTAGATAGTTAGCATTGTTCATGCATGTAAACCCTATTTATATTTAACCTACCTCACTCGTATACTCAGTACATTCCCTCATACTGACACATTTGCGCAATGGTTCTTTCTTTTCATATTACACCATAGGTTCAGAGACACGAGCTCCAGATCAGTAGTAGCAGTAGCATTTCCAGTCACAAAGATTCAGTGAGTCCTCTTTATTCAAGGACAATATAATTTGATTTATTTATTATTATTTTAGCCCGTTATCATTTTACATAGTTAGTTAGAGACATGTTTCTTCAACTCCTTATTCAGACAGTACTTAGAGGTTTTCAAATTCAGTATTCAGACTTATATTCAAATTTGATTTAGTTTTAAGATATTTTAGGTATCTTTCACCCATATGGATATTATGTTTTGACAGATTCTTTATTCAGTTGAACCTTATGGCCTACCTGTTCATATTTTCTGCATTATTACGTTATATATGCAGTGTATAGGTACAAATATCAGTCATGGGTTAGCTTGTGGTACCTCAGGTTTATGAGCACCGTGTAGCATTCCGATTTAGAAAATTGGGGCGTTACATAAAATAACCCTGAATAACATCAGCAAACCCAGTATATTTTTGTATAGTGGGGTCTAGGAAGGGTAAAATGTACGCAGTCTATAACACTACCCTCGAGAAAGTAGAGAGGCTATTCTCGATAGACCCTTGGCTCAGGATAAAGGACCGTAGACCAAAAGGCAAGAAAAATGATAACAAAATAACCCTGAACCCCTTTTGAAAATTCCAAAACTTTTCTAAAACACCTTTTTAACTTCTATAAACATAATTCAAGTTAAAAATTGATATTACGAACATGGGAGGATCAAAAATAAAATTGTGGAAATTTTGTAGGGTCTCACACAAAGAGGAGAAATGTGAGTTTTGAGCCCATTGGTCATATGTACCATTATAGTGCAATCGCTTCTCAATCTCTGGTGATGAAGAAGGAAGATCCTGGAGCACTTAAGGGTTTGTGTGATTTGGGTGCTTGTATTAATTTGTTTTCCCAAGCAGTTTATAGATAGTTAGGGTTGGGGTCACCCACACTAACTTTAATG
>NW_025880437.1:0-2715 GCF_002878395.1 Capsicum annuum
TTATAAGTTACTTTCATACTAAACATGCCCTCAAAAGATAATTAGGACTAGCAAGCCAAAAGATATTATATGACTAGGCCGTTGGAGCCACAATGTCTACGGTACGATACATGACCATACTATACTTTACGTAGTCTACAAAGCCTCTAGACAAGAAACATTATCTTATAAGGGTCGGGACAGGCCCCGCCTCATGATAAGATACTATACAATGCAAAAAGATATGATAAGACTCAAAGCCCCAAAGCAACCTGGAGCTCAGTGACTGCGGTTGATATCCTGTACTCTTACTAGGGAGGTGTATTAGCTTCTGTACCTGCAGCATGGAATGCAGGTCCCCCAAGAGGGACGTCAGTACGAAATAATGTACTGAATATGTAAGGCAACATGTACTATATATGAGGTAAAAACTCTAATGAAACCATGTACTGCTGTGGGGTAAAAGACCACCTTTATGAATATTGTGGAGTCATGTATCTTATAACAATTATGTTACTTTACTCTTATTACTTAAATAATCTGTGCACAGCATGTAATACAAATGACCAGCTGATCAGTGGTAAATCTATATCAGGATCGACCCATGCTAGGCTTTCCTTTCACCCCTGGGATACCCCCTGTAATACTGGGATTGACCCATGCTAGGTGACTCTTTCACCCCTGGGATACCACCCATCAGAAGCAACTGTAGACATAAATCTTCTTATTACTTTTGAGATGAATCTTTGGTGGTCGTAACATTTGAGCTATAAGACTATAAGCATGACAAATGACAAGTATGTGTCCATGTAACATCATATCATAATGAAAAGAGTGGGTTGTACAATTAGTGAAACATGTAGGACATAAACAACGTATGAACTTTATTTAGCTAAAAAGAAGACTCATATGTCATGGTACCCAATGTATGTATGCAGCAGTGACAATGCTCGAATCTGGACACACAAGTACATGTTAAAGAGTGGAGTGGTTATGTCGAAGTTTGTAAAGATCTCTATGTGCCAATGAAGACTTTGGATTCCATGCCAAATAATAAGAGATCGAATAGCCTTACATACCTCGACATATCAACTTGTTTTTACGTCGAAATGACTTCTTTTCTTCCAACTATTTATCTACAATATCATGTTTTAAAGCTAGTATTAGCAGCTAATCAATGCATCTGGACAGCCCAATCTCACAAGACACAACACTTTGGCAACAAACGTATAACCATCAACTCAATGGTGTTATTCCGACTTTCTCAATTCTAACTGTATTCAACCAGCATAGATTATCATATACATGATGTATACAGCCTATATTAGTTCTATAACATGCTGGCAACAGTCCATAACTACAACACATAACCATTTTACAAAACGCTCAACTAAGAAGCACAACATCTCGGCGTCTCCCTACATTTCGTCGTTAACAATTCATACTTGTCCCAACATTGAACCAGATGCTCCCAACATATATATACATCAAATAAACCTTAACATAGTCACAAAATAGCTCAAAACATTGGGGAAACGTGAAACAACATCCCCCTCAACAAAACAGTCCAATACCAGTTTGGAAGCACATAAGATCATAGAAGGATACTTGTTTCCAAAGAACTAGCAAAACAGTCCAGCAACCTTGGAAACCATATACACACTATAACATGTTAATAACCTCAAATTTACATCATATTAAAGTGAAAAATCAGGGTAAAAATCGTTCCAAAGCCAAGAGAACCAAACAACAACTTTCAGGATACAAGCTGTCCAGAAATTCCTGCACAGTGAACCAGCCAACTTATCTTGTTTTCCATGGAAAATTCATATCAAGTATATGGTTATTTTTACATACCTTAACTCCCAAGGTGTAGGTCTAATTCAAGAACTCAAAAAGTAGCCTTTGGTTGCCTTCCAAGATGAAGAAATACCAAGAGAAACTTAGAGAGAAATTCTGAAATTTTTTGGTCTTTTCTTTGGTTAACCTAGAGCTCGGTTTTGGTCCCTTTTTAAGGAGACTTTAGACCGACTTTCTCCTAATATTTGTAGCTGATTAACTCAAGTTGGTCCATGACTCATTGTCCCCTTTCACTTGGGCCTTTTGGATCTCTAAATCAATGGGCTTTAGTGGCCCATTTCCTTACTCTTTCTTGCACTTTGTTTGGGCTCAATTACTCATTGTCCCCTTTCACTTGGGCCTTTTGGATCTCTAAATCAATGGGCTTTAGTGGCCCATTTCCTTACTCTTTCTTGCACTTTGTTTGGGCTCAATTTTGTTAGTAGTGAATGAATGTAGTTGGGCCTATTATATAAAAATCTTGGGCTGAACATCTTGGCCCAATATAATGTTAAACCATTGTCTTTAATAGCCTCCCTAACTTGGGCTTCGTTTGTCACAAGACTTGCAAAGTTTCGGCGTTAAGCCTTGTCTTCGTTCCCCTTTCTTTTTACTAACGTCTAGACTTCAAGTGAGTTCACTTATGAATGAATTCTTCTCCCTCATGTATATATAATGTTTAAGCTAAGCACACAGGTGACTCACCTGCTAGCTCCCTAAGTTCCATAAGCATGTCAATGTTTTTTTTTTTTGTTTAAGGCCACAGTCTCTAAATAGACTTCCATATAGTGCCCCAATCTAACACTTGAACACTTGCAAAATTTTGGTAGGAATTAAACCAAGTCGTATGTCATTTTATGTGAACATTACTAGTACATGAAAAATGTGGGTGTTACA
>NW_025880438.1:0-5239 GCF_002878395.1 Capsicum annuum
CCCGAGCCTTACCGGCAACGGGTGCCAGTCCGCCTTAATAGGATTTGTGGCGTGACAGAAGTGGTATCAGAGCGGGTCGTCCTAGGGAGTCTACAAAGCCGTGTCTATGTAGAATCTTGTTTATCGATGCGTTGTGCACCACATTTATAAACAAGAGGCTACGTGGCATTTAGGAGTTGTCACTTTCTTTTCATTCTTTAGACCGTGCCATAAAGCCAAATATTATAAGTGTATCATGTCTAACCCCTGAATTATTTTGTACAGTAAGTATGCCAGAGATAAGGAAGAGTAAAGGTAAAGGAAAGGAAGTAGAAGTGGTAGTTGGTATACCCAATCGGGCGAGACAACAAAGTGAGGCTCTAGATGAGTCTCTATCACAGACGTCTCCAACCCCTCCATCTGTTGATGTACTAGGAAGGAGTGAAAATCCCCCAGAACCACCTGTTGATGCTTCTGTGCAGGATTTGAGAAATGCAGTTCAACTGTTGACTCGTATAGTTGTTGGCCAAGGTCAAAGACAAGGAGGACCAGTTGCAGGTGCAGTTGGTGCAGGTAGGGCAGCCAGTACGAGAATACGTGATTTTCTCAACTTAGACCCTCCATCATTCACTGGATCAGATCCAAATGAAGATCCACAGGATTTTATTGATCAGATCCAACGCACCTTAGATGTTATGCATGTGAGTGGTTCAGAAGCTGCTGAGTTGGCAATATATAGATTGAAGGGTGTGGCTATGTTGTGGTACGAAGCTTGGAAGCAGTCCCAAGGCATAGATACACCTCCAACTACTTGGGAGGAGTTTAAAATGGCCTTTCTTGATCATTACTTGCCATTAGAGATCCGAGAGGCCCGTGCAGATCAGTTCCTGAACCTCCATCAGGGGAATATGAGCGTGAGGGAATATAGTCTTAAATTTAATTCTCTGGCCAGGTGCGCTCCTAATGTTGTTGCTACTATGGCAGATAGAGTCCATCGGTATGTGGATAGGTTGGATTCATATTTGGTTAGAGATTGTACCATTGCTTCTTTGAATAAGGACATGGATATAGTGAGGATGCAAGCTTTTTCACAGAAACTGGAGGATCAGAGACAAAGAAGGAGGGCACAAGAAATAGAAAGGGGGCAATCCAAGAGGGCCAGATCTACAGGACAGTTTACACCACCCCAGGGTGAGTTTAGGCCACGATTTTCTAACAGGCCATCCAGGCCATCACCCTCTTACTCTACTGCTAGTGTTCCACCACAACTTCAAGGGTTTAGAAATGATCAATTTGGGCAGAGAAGTGAGGGCCAAGGTACACGGACAACAGGATATTCGGGAAGCCAGCGAATGCCTCCTAGGCAGCCTTGCAGACAATGTGGGAGATATCATATAGGTGCGTGTCGCATGGGAACAGATGTTTGTTATTGGTGCGGTATGCCAGGGCATGTACTAAAAGATTGCCCAAGAAGACGCAGGGGTGATATGGCACAACCTACTGGATCAGCTGTTGCATCACCATCAGTGCCTCCATCAGGTAGAGGTGAGCAATTTCCTATAGGTCGCGGCAGAGGTATTAGAGGGGCAGCTAGTTCCAGCATGGCCCAAAATCGCACATATGCTCTAGGGACTCGACAGAACCTGGAAGCTTCACCCGATGTGGTTATAGGTACATTGTCCATTTTCTCACATAAAGTGTATGCATTAATTGACCCTGGTTCTACATTGTCATATATTACTCCATTAGTTGCTGGGAAGCTTGGTAGAACACCTAAATTATTGAATAAATCACTTGCGGTGTCTACACCAACTGGGGAGTCAATTATAGCTAGAAGAGTCTATTGTGACTGCATAGTGACTATCTGCGACCGAGATACATTAGCTGATCTTATCGAGTTAGAAATGGTAGAATTTGATGTTATAATGGGTATGGATTGGTTGGCTTCTTGCTATGCCACCGTTGACTGCCGAACCAAGAGAGTGTACTTTCACTTTCCAAATGAAGCAGACCTTGAATGGGAAGGCAATATTGGGGCACCAAAAGGAAGGTTTATCTCTCATTTTAAAGCCAGAAAAATGATATCAAAGGGATATATATGTCATCTCGTTAGAGTGAGAGACGTGGAGGCAGAATCACCAACTATCCAGTCTGTTCCAATAGTGAATGAATTTATTGATGTCTTTCCTGAGAAACTCCCTGGTTTGCCTCCAGAACGAGAAATAGATTTTGGTATTGACTTATTACCAGGCACTGAGCCTATCTCTATCCCTCCATATAGAATGGCCCCGGCAGAATTACGTGAATTAAAGGAGCAACTGAAAGACTTGTTAGAAAAGGGTTTTATAAGGCCTAGTGTGTCCCCTTGGGGTGCACCAGTTTTATTTGTGCGTAAAAAGGATGGCACATTGAGGATGTGTATTGACTACCGACAACTGAATAGGGTGACAATTAAGAACAAATATCCCCTCCCCAGAATTGATGACTTGTTTGATCAGTTACAAAGTGCCAAATACTTTTCAAAGATCGATTTGAGATCAGGTTATCATCAGGTGAGGGTGAAGGAAAAGGATATACCTAAGACAGCTTTCCGAACCAGATATGGTCACTTTGAATTTCTTGTTATGTCGTTTGGACTAACGAATGCACCAGCAGTTTTTATGGATTTGATGAATAGGGTATTCAAGCCTTTCCTGGATGTGTTCGTAATAGTATTTATAGATGATATTCTGGTGTATTCAAGGTCAGAAGAGGACCATGCAAATCATTTACGACTAGTGCTACAAGTTCTCCGTGATCGCCGGTTGTATGCTAAGTTTTCCAAATGTGAATTTTGGTTAAAGTTAGTGGCATTTTTGGGCCATATTGTATCGGATGAAGGAATAAGGGTGGATTCACAAAAGATAGAGGCTGTGAAAGATTGGCCAAGGCCAACGACACCTACAGAAGTTCGAAGCTTCCTTGGATTGGCAGGTTATTACAGAAGGTTTGTTGAAGGTTTTTCTTCTATATCTGCACCTCTTACTAAGCTAACTCACAAGGAAACCAAATTCCAATGGAATGATGCATGTGAAAGGAGCTTTCAAGAGTTGAAAAGTAGGCTAACCTCAGCACCTGTGCTAGTGCTTCCAGAAGGCTCAGAGGGATATGCAGTGTATTGTGATGCTTCAGGAGTTGGTTTAGGGTGTGTACTAACACAACATGGTAAAGTGATTGCTTATGCCTCGAGACAATTGAGACCACACGAGAAAAACTACCCAACACATGATCTTGAGCTAGCAGCGATTGTATTTGCTTTAAAGATATGGCGCCACTATTTGTATGGGATACACGTGGACATATATACAGATCATAAGAGTTTACAGTATATTTTCAAGCAGAAAGATCTAAATTTGAGGTAGCGAAGGTGGCTAGAGTTAATAAAAGATTATGATATTGATATATTATACCATCCAGGGAAAGCAAATGTGGTGGCTGATGCTCTAAGTCGTAAGACACTCATGGGTACCAGTGATCAGAAAGGGGTAAAGCAAGGCATGGCTAAGGATCTGCGTCAACTAGCCAATCTGGGTGTTCGTCTACTCGAAGCTCCAAGGAAGGATATTATTGTACATAATGCTACCGATTCTTCATTGATAAGGGAAGTGAAAGAAAAACAGTGTTATGATCCTATTCTACAATGCCTTAAGGAGAAAGTAAGTCAGGGTATAATGAAGGAGTTTAGGCTTACACAAGATGGAGTACTTTATTGCCAAAATAGATTGTGTGTGCCTGATGTTAATAGACTCAGAAGGAGAATAATGGAAGAAGCCCATCATTCAAAATATTCCATCCATCCAGGATCTACTAAGATGTATCATGACCTAAAGGGAGTGTTTTGGTGGAGAGGCATGAAAAAGGACCTTGCAGAGTTTGTAGCTCAATGTCCTACTTGTCAACAAGTCAAAGTAGAGCACCAAAAGCCAGGTGGTTACGTGCAATGTATAGAGATTCCAACTTGGAAGTGGGATATGACTAATATGGATTTTGTAACTGGTTTGCCTCATTCAGTTAATAAGTTTGACTCCATATGGGTGATAGTTGATAGACTCACGAAGTCAGCGCACTTCCTGCCAGTTAGGAGTGATTATACAGCTGAAGAATATGCCAAATTATACCTCAAAGAGATAGTTAGGCTACATGGGGTCCCACTCTCTATTATATCTGATCGAGGAGCTCAATTCACGGCAAAATTTTGGAAGTCCTTTCAAAGGAGTTTAGGGACGCGAGTGAATTTGAGTACAGCCTTCCATCCCCAAACAGACGGCCAAGCAGAGCGTACTATTCAAACACTTGAGGATATGTTGCGAACCTGTGCATTAGATTTTAAAGGTAGCTGGGTAGAACACTTGCCTCTTATTGAATTTGCCTATAATAACAGCTACCATTCGAGCATCAAGATGGCACCTTACGAAGCTTTGTATGGGAGGAAATGTAGGTCACCAATTGGTTGGTTCGAAGTGGGTGAAACCACCTTGCTCGGGCCAGATTTAGTCCAACAAGCCATGGAAAAAGTTAAGGTGATACAACAACGGCTAAAAACAGCCCAAAGTCGTCATAAATCATATGCAGATATTCGGAGAAGAGGACTGGAATTCTCTATTGGAGATTGGGTATTTTTAAAGGTATCACCAATGAAAGGGGTTATGAGATTTGGTAAAAAAGGGAAACTAAGCCCACGTTACATAGGGCCATATAAGATTACCAAGAGGGTCGGACAAGTTGCATATGAATTAGAGCTACCCCAGGAAATTTCAATGGTTCATCCAGTGTTTCATGTATCAATGCTTCGAAAATGCATAGGTGACCCCTCTCGTATCACTCCTATAGAAGATGTACAGGTCACAGAGGATCTTACTTATGAAGAGGTACCGGTTGCTATTCTAGATCGCCAAGTTAAAAAGTTAAGGAACAAAGAAATGGCATCAGTAAAGGTACTCTGGAGAAACAACCAAGTAGAAGAGATAACGTGGGAACCGGAGGAAGTAATGACATCCAAATACCCTCATCTATTTGAAGACAAGGAGGGACCAAAAGATACAGAGGAAGAACATTAATAGGTATGTGTTTGAATACTAGTTATGTTATTAAAAGTTGTGTGACCAGAAATTCAAACCTGCCTAGGCTATACAGTTATGTTAACATTCGGGACGAATGTTCCTAAGGGGGGGAGGATGTAACACCCCACATTTTACATGTACTAGTAATGTTCACATAAAAT
>NW_025880439.1:0-14631 GCF_002878395.1 Capsicum annuum
TAAAATGGCAAAAATACTTAGGTTTGGTAAAAAATTAGGTGTTTACAGAATGCCCCTCTTTGCTTGGAAATTTGAAGAATTTTCAAGCAAAGAAGTAAACATGACTAATTTTTTGGCTCAACCCTTTATTCAATATTAATACGTAAATAGGTGGGAAAGAGGTGTGACCGAGCCCTGGCTTTGGACATCCTACATATCTCGGGTTATGAGAGAATCAGATCACGTGTAGTTCCAATGGGTGTAGGAATGAGTGGATGAATTGGAGAGTCGAGTTGAGGTCCCGTCGAGTTTCCGGTTCGTTGCTCCTTTTATTACATCAAAAAATAAAACTGGAAACAAAAGTACAAGATCCTATCTATTCTATTTGTCTTGATCCTCTTGATTCCGATCTTCCTCTTGGATCTTCAGTTATTGCCTCACCTTCTTCTAGTGGATACCTTGATCTCAAAATTTTGATCTTGAAATTAAGATTTGAGACTTGAACTTGAAACTTGGATTGAGTCATTGATACTCTACCAAAGAACAGTTCATAGAATACTTTGGATGCTTGTTCTCCTGATCAGAAGCTAAAAAGATGTCTCTTGAGATATTGGGCCGCTATGGATGCAAAGCTGACTCTAACTATCTTCAAACTGACCATTCTTCTATATTTTAACCGGAGATGAAATTCCGTTCTTGGATAGACATGTGCTTTGCAGAAAACCTGCAAGCCATCAAAGAAGACGAAACAAACAAACAAAATTTTCTGCCCCAGTTTATACTAGGAAAATTTTGTGAGTTATTAGAAAAACTATAATCTAGTTTAAAAATAAATAAACGAACGGATAGAAATTTAGGCTAGGAGCGCGATAAAATAAGAACCCTATTCTTAATAATACGACCAAGGGAGTTATGCCTAATGGATGCATGAAAAAGAATTAGAATTTTTGCTTCTAAAAATGTGACTAGGGATTGTCATGCCATATGAAGACATAAAGAAGAAAAATAGGAAGGTTTAATTCCTAAAATGTCAACTAGGGGATGGCGCCCTATGAAGATGAATAAGACTTCAACTAGGGGATGGCGCCCTATGAAGACGAATGAGATGCCACTGGGGGGAAGGCTCCCTATAAAGACAAAGTAAGATGTCAACTAGGGGATGGCGCCCTATGAAGACGAAAAAGATGTCAACTAGGGGGTGGCGCCCTATGAAGACGAATAAGATGTCAACTAGGGGATGGCGCCCTATGAAGACGAAATAAAATGTCGACTAGGGGATAGTGCTCTATGAAGACTAGATAAGATGCCAACTAGGGGAAGACGCCCTATGAAGATAAGGTTAGATGTCAACTAGGGGATAGCGCCCTATGAAGACGAAATTAGATGTCAACTAGGGGATGGCGCCCTATGAAGACGAAAAAGATGTCAACTAGGGGATGGCGCCCTATGAATACGAAATAAGATGTCGACTAGGGGATAGTGCCCTATGAAGACTAGATAAGATGCCAACCAGGGGAAGACGCCCTATGAAGACGAGGTAAGATGTCCACTAGGGGATGGCGCCCTATGAAGACGAAGTAAGATGTCAACTAGGGGATAGCGCCTTATGAAGACGAAAAAGATGTCAACTAGGGGATGGCGCCCTATGAAGACGAAGTAAGATGTCGACTAGGGGATAGTGCCCTATGAAGACTAGATAAGATGCCAATCAGGGGAAGACTTCCTATGAAGAGGAGGTAAGATGTCCACTAGGGGATGGCGCCCTATGAAGACGAAGTAAGATGTCAACTAGGGGATAGCGCCTTATGAAGACGAAAAAGATGTCAACTAGGGGATGGCGCCCTATGAAGACGAATGAGATGTCAACTAGGGGATGGCGCCCTATGAAGACGAAAAAGATGTCAACTAGGGGGTGGTGCCCTATGAAGACGAATAAGATTAGGATTTTTTTTTTTGTTAGAAAAAGAAAAAGAAATGCCCCAGTCTTGAATATGAGGGGGTTTATTATTATTATATTGGTACGAACTTAGAATTATAGGAGTATAGCAAAGAGAGAAAATTCAAGAAAACTTAACTTTGCTATACTTTTTTTCACTAAACTTCACAAGATTGTTTTGCCCCTGTTCAAACAAAGAGAAAAAAAAATGTGAGTTTTAAAATTGATGGTTGGTTTGTGGCCTTCGAGGTTTTCCTTATCTCTGTCCCAACTTGATACAGTTGATTCAACTAATTGGTTGGCGAGCTTGAATCTTTGTCTTTCAAATTCTGTTGTATCTCTGTTTATTTCAGTACGATTCTGCTCTTCATTTTCAAATGCTTCACTCGTAACACTTATCTTAACTGGCTCTCTGTCCTTGTCAAAGTGGTGAACGCCCAACAATCTCTGCTCAATTTCACTGGGAGCCATGGTCAATTTTGCGCGTTTTTCTTTATTTTGCATTTGGTGTGAGACCTACCCGTAAAAACAGAGCGTGTAAAAATGAAATAAGGAAAATCAAAAGAAGTAATAAAAGAATTATGTTTGAATAGGAAGTATTTCTACCCGTAAATTAAGAAAGTTTATTTGGGGGTGTATATTGACTTTAATAACGCATGACATACAATTTGGAGTAGACATTTGACCCTTCAAAACTGTCTAATCTCGAATTAGGTTGCACCTTTCAATCAAATCAAATCGTCCTTCTTGATCTTTGTCCTGTCATGATAAACTTTGTCTGACTAAAGTCATTCCTTCTAGGATTTTCTCAATTGCCCTCTCTGATTTCGATTGTCTCGTTCATCATTGTCTTATGGCGCCCCTGAGGGTTTTTACCAATAAGTTTTTTTTTTTCTATATATACAACACACAAAGCGTGACATTCTCAAAAATTGATCGAAAGGTCTTTGATGGACAAAGGAAAAAGGATTTTTAGGATAGGTTACAACTTGAGAGCCATATAAAAGTGACAATAGGATATATATCTCATATATTTTTATTTTTTTTTTATTTTTATTTTTATTTTTTTTATTTTTTTTAAAGTACCAATTTTTTATTTTATCTTTTTTTGTCGGAACGAACCCCAAGATAGGGCTACCTACGTATCCATTTAGGAATCAGGTCGAACGTAGTTCAATGCTAACGCTTTTTTTTTTACTCCAAAGAGGATAAGCAAGGAAAGGTAAATAAGGCTCGAAGGGCTGACGAGGGATTAATGACGTTTAGTAGAATGATGGCCTTTCGTCATCTCAACTTGAGAATGTTAAGCACAAGTGTGTCAAATATAATATCTTTTGACTGAATCGGCATTGATAGCTTTTTCTGTCGTTTTTCCATCCAGATCCGCAAGTTGCAAAGCTCCATTTGATAATACTTGTCTAACTATGTATGGACCTTTCCAGTTTGGAGCAAACTTTCCTTTAGCCTCTTCTTGGTGTGGAAGGATACATTTTACCATAAGTTGGCCGGCCTCAAATTTTCTAGGACGTACCTTCTTATTGTAAGCTCGCGCCATCCTTTTCTGGTATAATTGACCAAAGCAAACTGCCGCCAACCTTTTTTCATCTATTAATGATAATTGTTCTAGTCTAGACTTGACCCATTCAGTATCGTCAATTTCGGCTTCACTAATGATTCGAAGCGAGGGAATTTCGACTTCTGCGGGTATTACAGCTTCGGTCCCATAGACTAGTAAATAAGGAGTTGCGCCAGTCGATGTATGGATAGTTGTACGATATCCTAAAAGAGCAAACGGTAATTTCTCATGCCACTGTCGAGATCCTTGGACCATTTTCCTAAGAATCTTTTTAATATTCTTGTTTGCTGCTTCAATGGCTCCATTTGCTTTAGGACGGTAAGGGGTAGAATGATGATGCACGATCTTGAATTGCTCACAAACTTCCTTCATTAGATGACTATTGAGATTGGTTGCGTTGTCTGTGACAGTGGACTTTGGTATACCAAAATGACATATGATGTTCGAATGAACAAAATCCACTACTATTTTCTTCGTGACTGATTTGAAAGTAGCAGCTTCTACCCATTTAGTGAAATAGTCAATAGTGACCAGTATGAATCGATGCCCATTAGAAGCTTTTGGTTCTATTGGACCGATTACATCCATGCCCCAAGCAATGAATGGCCAAGGAGCAGACATAGGATGCAGCTCCGAAGGTGGCGAGTGAATCAAATCACCATGAATTTGACACTGATGACACTTGCGAACAAAGCAAAAGCAATCTCGCTCCATAGTTAACCAATAATATCCTGCCCGCATGATCTTCTTTGCTAAAACATAGCCATTCATATGCGAACCGCACACCACCGAATGTACCTTATTCATGATTCTTTCAGCTTTCTGAATATTAACACATCTCAACAAGTTCAAGTCTGGGGTTCGTTTGTACAGAATCTCCCCACTTAAGAAGAAACCATTAGCAAGTCTCCTAATGGTTCTTTTTTTATCTGCTTTGGCGTGTATTGGATATTCTTTTGACTTTAGGAAGCGTTTGATATCATAGTACCAAGGTTCATTATCTGGTTCTGCGTCAATTATATTGCAATAACTATGTTGATCTCGTATCTCTATCTCTAATGGGTCGAGATGCGTATTTCCTAGGTACGGGAGCAAGGAAGCTAGGGTAGCCAGGGCATCAGCCAGCTCATTATGGGATCTGGGAATATGTCTAAACTCGATAGACTCAAACCTTTTGCTAAGGTCCTCTACGGACTGTTTGTATGGAATGAGCTTGATATCTCTCATTTCCCATTCATCTTGAATTTGTCGAATGAGTAATTCGAAATCTCCCAACACCATTAGCTTGTGCACATCCAGATTTATTGCTATATTTAACCCCATGATGCAAGCTTCATATTCTGCTGTGTTATTAGTACAAAAGAAATGGAGTCGTGCTGTGGCAGGATGATGATGCCCGATCGGTGAGACAAGAACCGCCCCAATACCTACTCCTTTGACATTGACTGCCCCATCAAAATATAATTTCCATGCATACATATCATCTTGAACTTCTTCCTCAATTGAATTTATCTCTTCATCAGGAAAGTAAGTTCGCAAAGGCTCATAATCATTGTCAACTGGATTCTCTGCCAAATAGTCGGCCAATGCTTGCGCTTTCATAGCGGTACGAGTAACGTACACAATGTCGAATTCTGTAAGTAAAATCTGCCACTTCGCCAATCTGCCTGTGGGAATAGGTTTTTGAAAAATATACTTTAAAGAATCCATTCGAGATATGAGGTAGGTTGTGTAGGACGAAAGATAGTGCTTCAACTTCTGAGCAATCCAAGTTAGGGCGCAACATGTCTTTTCTAAATGAGTATATTTCCCCTCGTAACTCGTGAACTTTTTGCTCAAATAATAGATTGCTTGTTCCTTTTTGCCTGTGATATCATGCTGTCCTAAAACACAGCCAAAAGAATTGTCCATCACTGACAGATATAGAAATAAAGGCCTACCAGGTTCCGGTGGGACCAACACAGGAGGATTTGCCAAATATTCTTTAATCTTGTCAAATGATTCTTGACATTCGTCTATCCATTGGATAGCAGCATCCTTTTTTAGCAACTTAAATATCGGTTCACATGTAGTGCTGAGCTGAGCGATGAATCTGCTTATATAATTCAGCCTTCCAAGAAAACTCATGACCTCAGTTTTATTCTTCGGAGGCAGCAATTCTCGAATAGATTTTACCTTGGAGGGGTCCAATTCAATGCCTCTGCGGCTAATTATGAAACCCAAAAGTTTCCCAGATGGGACGCCAAATGCACACTTGGCTGGATTGAGCTTAAGATTATACTTTTATAATGACATCATCAACATATACTTCTACTTCCTTGTGCATCATGTCATAAAAAATAGTAGTCATAGCTCTCATGTACGTAGCTCCCGCATTCTTTAAACCAAATGGCATGACCCTATAGCAATAAGTACCCCACGGGGTGGTGAAAGCAGTCTTTTCTGCATCTGTTTCATCCATCAAGATCTGGTGATATCCGGCATAACAATCCACGAAAGATTGGATCTCATGTTTAGCACAATTATCAACAAGGATATGAATATTGGGTAGCGGAAAGTTATCTTTAAGGCTTGCTTTGTTCAAATCCCTATAGTCAACACAAACTCTAATTTTGCCATCTTTCTTCGGTACGGGCACCACATTAGCCAACCATGTGGTGTACTGAGCGACCCTGATCACGTTCGCGTTCAATTGCTTCATGATTTCCTCTTTGATTTTATCGCTCACTTCAATTTTAAACTTTCTTTGCTTTTGCTGGAACGGTGAGAAATCAGGGTATGTAGGCAGTTTGTGGACCACCAAACCCGTGCTTAGACCCGGCGTATCATCATAAGACCAAGCAAAAACATCCTTATACTCGATCAAAATCTGAACAATATCATTCCTGATATTCTGATCCGCATGAATACTTATTTTTATTTCTCTAACCTCCTCACCAGTTCCCAAATTTATTATCTCGGTGTCATTTAAATTGGGTTTGGTCTTATCCTCAAATTGATCCAATCCTTTTTTGACTTCCTTATCAGCTTCACCTTCATCGTATTAATCTACCGTTTGGTTTGCTGATTCGAGATTAGACAACTTTTTAGGGTCTAAATGTGAACTCCACGTACATGCCATGTTATTGGAGCCAGTATTAACATAACTGAAATAAGATAAAAATAAAAATTAAAATAGGGAAGAAAAGATAAATTTACTAGAAAACTTGAATTTCATTTATTTGAATCGGAAAGGATAGGAGGGTTAACATGAAAGCAGAGCAACTAAACTATGTGGACTACGACCCTGAGAATAGTCCAAAATACAAAAGAAAGAAAAATGAAACAAAAAAATAAACTACCAAGACTCCTTCCTTGTGGGGAGAGGAGTGGCTTCCCAGTTAGTGAGCTTGATATTTGGCCTGACGAACTGCACATCTGCATGGCTAGGGCCTTCATCCATCTGAACCATGTTTACTTCATGAAACATTTCCTTGAGACCTTGACATATTTCATCCACGTCCCTGTTAGAATATGGGTATTGATTTTCTTCCTTTTGAGCTTTCGTGAAAGATTGGCTAATGTGTGGAACCGGACTTGTCAATTTCCAATCCTTCTTCTTCTGCTCTTTTGCCCATTTTCTATCTGCCGCGGTAGGCTTAAAGCCTAAGCCAAAGGAGTCACGGCTACCACATGGATCTACGGGGTTTATAATTCCTTGCAGCGAAACCCCTAATCCTTTTCCCGGTTCATAACCATTTTGTAGCATTTGGCTAGCCACCACGATTGAAGTAGAAGAGAGATAAGGCCCCGAAATCGACGTGCCTTCCACGACTTGATCAGCTGTCACAATTTCAAAGGCTTGATATATGGAAGATTCACAATCCCCCTTTGTTTCGATACAGGGTACAGAAGGATCTCGATGTATGGGAAGGTCATCCTCTCCATGTACAATGATTTCCTGATTGTCGTGTTCAAACTTAACTACTTGATGCAAAGTAGAGGGTATGGCTCTGGCCGTGTGGATCCATGGTCTTCCTAAAAGCAGGTTGTAGGAAGTATCCATGTCTATTACTTGAAAGGTGATCGTAAACTCAACTGGTCCAACAACCAAAGCAAGATCTACCTCACCAATTGTGTCTCGTTTTGCACCATCAAAAGCCCGAACACATACATTATTGGACCGAATCCTATCTGGGCTGATTTTTAATTTTTGCAAAGTAGAGAGAGGACAGATATCTACTCCTGAACCTCCATCGATCATTACCCCTTTTATGTAATATCCTTCACATTTGATAGTCAGATGCAAAGCCTTGTTGTGACCAGAACCTTCTGTGGGTAACTCATCATCAGTGAAAGTGATTCTATTTGCTTCAAATATTCTACGAACCATCCTTTCTATTTGACATACCGTAGTTTCCTTTGGGACGTATGCTTCATTCAACAACTTAATCAATGCTTGACAATGTTCTTTAGAATGTAGCAGCAGGGATAATAATGATATTTGAGCCGGGGTTTTCCTCAATTGATCGACAATGGAATAGTCTTGGGTTTTCATTTTCTTCAGAAATTCCTCGGCCTCTTCATTTGTGACAGGTGTTTTCATTGGCCCTTGACTATCTTTAAACTGTTTTGGTCTCCTTAATTCTTCTGGAACATAGCATCTTCCCGATCGAGTCAAACCCCCTGTTTCGTTTGTTTCTTCCATGACCTCTTTTCCTTTGTACATCACCGTAGTTTTGTTGTAGTTCCATGGGATGGTTTTCAAGCTTGTCACTGGGAGCTGTGCTGCGTGTCTTATGACAATTGGTTCTGTTATCTTTTTCATGTTGTTGTGCTGTTGGTCGAACCATGCGGGACCACTCGAAACATATAGTTTTGGCCCATCTTGTGCTATTCCCTTGAGCTTTGCAGAAACATACAATACCACCTTTTCTGAATCTCGGGGTCTTATAATAGAACTCGCTCCTTTCACGATCAGTGGTTCTCTTTGCATATACTTCAATTCTTCACCCTGGTTTTCCTTCAAGGCGCCTATTTCTATCATTGCTTGGCTTGTTGGCCTGCAGTCTTTATCGTTAAAAATCATCCCCACGACGTGTGTGTTACTGTGATTAGGAAGTGGATTGTCGGTGATATTCGGTGCTTCTTCTTTTTGTATTACGATTGTCTTACTTTCGATTAACTTTTCAATGGCTCTCTTCAGACTCCAACAGTTTTTGGTACTGTGACCTTGGACGTTGGAATGGTACTCACACCTTACATTAGGATCAAACCAACTTGCATTCGGATCCACTTTGAAAGGAAAAACCGGTTCAATCCATCTTAATTTGACCAATCTCCGCAACAGGCTCGTATATGATTCTCCAATTGGGGTGAAGTTTTCCTTTGGCCTCTGTTCTCTTGTATAGTCTGCCGTAACATACGGATTACGAGGGGCTTGTAAATTTAGCTGCCGCAGACAAAAACCTTGTGGCGCAGGTGCCCGCCATTGTGGACGCTGCGGAGGTCGGGCATACGCTTGAGCATTAAGAACAGCAGGTTGAGGCATATAATAATGTTGAGGAGGGCTGGGTTGTCCCTGTTGGACATGAACGTAAGGGGAGTTCTGTCCCCTTTGGGCATTGCCCGGTCCTGACGCCATCATGGATCCTTCCTCCTTCTTCTTCCGATTTCTGAAACTACCTGATCCACTCTGAATGGCTTGTGTAGTGGCCCTGAGGTTGGTTTGGCTCATGATTTTTCCTGATTTGATGCCATTCTCCACCATTTCCCCAATTTTTATTGCTTCGGCGAAAGGTTTACCAACCGCGGCTAGTAAATGATGAAAATAATCGGACTCTTGAGATTGGAGAAAAACGTCGAACAATTCCTGGTCCTTCAGTGGCGGCTTGACTCTAGATGCCTGTTCTCTCCATTTTATGGCAAACTCTCGAAAACTTTCAGATGCTTTTTTCTTCATATTAGCGAGAGAAGTGCGGTCAGGGATAATATCGAGATTGTACTGAAATTGTTGCACAAAATCTTGAGCCATATCATCCCAAACGTGCCAATGGTAGATGTCTTGATCGATAAACCATTCGGAGGCTATTCCCGTCAGACTTTCTCCGAAATAGGCCATAAGCAGCTCCTCTTTCCCTCCTGCTCCTCTGAGTTGATTGCAATACCTTTTTAAGTGGGCCACTGGGTCCCCATGACTACTATATTTGTCGAATTTAGGGGTCTTGAACCCTATCGGCAAATGAACATTAGGGAACATACACAGGTCTTTGAAAGAGATGCTTTTGTGTCCTCCCAATCCTTGTATGTTTGTCATACTCTGCTCCAGACTCCTCACTTTTCTAACTATCTCTTCTCGTTCTTCATTCATAATAGCCTTCTCAAGCACGATATGAGACTCAGGCTGATGAGTAGGCTGATATGAATTTACGGGTTTGAATGCCAATTCAGGAGGATAGACTTGATCATGATTTAGTTCGTTGATAGGCTTCTGTATCATTAATGGAGAATTTATATTAGTTGTCACGGCCGGAATGAAAAGCGGGTTGTTCGTGAATGATGGATTTGGAGGACGCATGGTGGATATGCCAGCAGCGCTAGACACATTAGCATATGGACCAAATCCAGGCGGATAAAGTGGATCATCGACTTAGGTATGAGTAGAATTGGGATGATTTGCATCTGAAAGGCCAGGAATTGAGGAAGGCGGGGCTTGTCCATTCGCCCAGGCCTGATACATTTTTGCAATTTGTTGCTTCAATAACCTATTCTCCTCCAAAGATGCGAACTCTCGTGGGACTAACTGATCTCGACCTTCTTCATTATCAGATTATGTTCCATCTTTCCGAGTCATTTTCCTTTTTCCTTTATACCTTGTGTTGTATGGGTGAGAGGCCATCTTGACCACAACCAACCACCTTATTCTCTCTCTCTTTGAAACAGAAATAAATATGTTAGGATTTAGTGATTTTTTTTTAAAAAATATATTCATAACTAGCTCAAATGTCATGCACCTAAGTAATTTCCTTCCTGAAATGGACTTAGGAAAACCCTCTTGCTTCATCCCGGCTTTGGTGAATTAATTTTTTTACCCTCATTATTTAATGCCAACATCTTAAAATTATTACTTGAAACTTGAAAAAAAATATTTGATCGCACCCGCCGAGGGTTGCCTACGTATCATGTTTTACATGAATCAGATCATCACGTAGTTCATGGATATGGTAAATATATATATATATATATATATTCAGAAATAAGGAGAATAAACTTGAAACAAACGCGAAATTTTCCATGCATTTCCAACTGTTCTTAAAACTAATGAAAGGAAACTAAAATTATCTAAAACTAGAAAAGACTCAGAATACTGGAGAAATACTAAAAAACCTATAAAGAAACTAATTCTAAGGAAACAAGGACTTTAATAATTATCATCAAGATGCCTTCCAAAGATGTCTTGCAACTTAATCCTCCCTCAGACTTGAGTAGATCCTGGATAATGCTTTTGGTAGATATGGAGCGAAAGCACGTGCCTGACGGCCCAGATTTTCATCGCCTTGGTGAAGATACTTAGCATAAATATTAATCAAGGTTTCACAAAGCTGAAGTACTTCTCCCCTGGCCTCGATCAGACTTTCATGGCAGTTTTGCACCCAATGTTGCGTAGTGCGGACGGTATGCTTTAGGTCTTCTTCTCATTCATGAAGGTCATCGATCTGATAGTGAAGCACCTGTCGTTCGGTCATCCACTGATTTTCCTTAGCTTCAACTTCCTTCTGAAAAGTCGTGAAGCATTTCGCTATTTCTCTTTCCCATTCCATGGAAGCTTTTAGCTGAGCCCGAAGCTTTGACTGTGTACTTATCAGCGAGGCCTTCTCTTTCTCAAAATCACTCGATTGTTGCTCCATAGCACCGGTGACAATATCCAGGTCTTCTTGTAGGGCATGCATGGCAACATGGTTCTCTCTCTCAATCTCCTTACGAACCGACCTAATTCTGGCCTCAGATTTCGCCTCATGGTGAACCAATTCTTCTCTAGCCCTTTCCAAATCATTATTTAAGACGTGCAGAGTAGACTGATAGTTCTCTTCTACCTCTTGTCGAGCCTGTTTAATTCTGACTTCGATCTCCGCTTCTCGATCCACTGGCTCTCTGGCCGACCTTTCTGGCATAGCTTTAGGAGGAGGCTGGTCATGAAACCATGGCAGATACCAATAGTCTACCTCGCCCTTGTCGCGGTCTTCCACCATGTGATCGAAACCCGAAAGTACACATCCTCCCCAGATCTTAAGTATCTCAGTCTTCCTTAGAGGGATGTCAGGGAGGAATTCGTACATGAACTCTTTCATATCCTCGACTGGCGGTATATGCTGACGTCGACCGAATTGTCGCATGACTCTTAGTGGCAGTAGGGCTGAACACCTCGGAGACCCATTAAGACGATGAAGGGTCGGAAAGTAGACATATATATCACCTCTTTTGAGGGGAACCAATGATAATTCCACACTATCTTCTCCGCCGTCAACCCCTCCAAGTACTCCTTCCAAGCTCTTATTCCTTCGGGAAAGTTTTGGTTCTCCATCCTCTTCTCATGGCCCTTGATATAATCATTTCACTCAACTAGAAAATCCACAACAAATGGATGGTAACGAATATGCTCGAGAATCCATAACTGCAATAGAATGTTACATCCTTCAAAATAGTCGGCTCCACTTTTGCACATCGTCAGGGCCCGATAAATGTCTGCCAAAATCATGGGCACGAGGGTGACCTTAGGATTCTTCTCAAAAGCGGTAATAAACGCAGCCAGATTGGTGCTGATTTTTCCTCCTCTCTTTGGAAATACCATGATTCCCAAAAATGCCACTGTGAATACTTCAGAACTGTGCTTTTTCCAGGTTTGGTAGCATCCCCCGTTGTTAAGTTCTGATTTAAACAACTCGAATCCCCTTTCCTGACCATATCTTTCGTACAAAAATTCTAGACGAACCCATCCATTTTTTAGGCAGCCTCCTATGTTCTTCTTTTTTATGTGCAATAGCTCGAAAAATCTTTCAGAAGTGACATATTTCGGTTTCCCTTTCCAATAAATGCCCCTATTTCCTCCAATGTGGGAGTAAGCTCAAAGTCGGAGAATCGAAATACGTTGTTTGAAGGATCCCAAAACTGTACCAAAGATTCTATCACGTCTCTTCGTGGTTCAACATTCAACAGACTCCTCAAAAATCCCAAGTGTTTATATACTTCTCCCTGTCCATAGTCAGTCATATTGACATACCATATCCGCAATAGCTTTGGAACTTTATCCAACACCATGAAATGGGGTACTTCGTCATCCCTCGGCCTCTTGTCACTCCTTCCAACTGAGTTCATATTGCCCTATAGGACAATGATGGCAAATAAGAATTCTATTTTAAACCTCCTAAAATAGGGTAAAAATAATTTTCGAAAGAAGTTGACGAAACGACACGGAATAAGATTTCAAAATGAGCATGAGAAAATAATAATTGACAAAACAGGAAGTATCCAAGTCTTCTAAAACATCCTAGAGTAGAAACAATAATTTGATGACGTTTGAACCAGACAGATCCGAAATAATTAAATTATTTAAATAAAATAGTGGACCAAATTATTTAAAAAATGTTTGACAAAAATGGGCTCTATGATATTCCTGAGAAAGATTTTAAAACCAAAGAAAAAGGAAATAACGAGACCACGACGTTAAAACGACTTAAACTTTACAAAAAAGAAAGTTCTGTGTAAAATCTTATATATTTTCTAAAATAAATCCATAAAAATTTTTATTTAACCCCTTTTTCAGATCAATTAATTCACTTAAAAGCCGGTCAACATTCGATATGGCGTTTCCTATAATGCAACAAGTAGCACATAAAATGTACATGATGGTCTCAAAAGGTGACACCTGACCTAGACGGACCCGACCCCAGGGTCGAGCCCCACTAAGTCAAAAATACACGTGATACAAATAGACCGTAGTCTATTAGGGATAGTCATGTCAATGTCTAAGTTCCAATTATGTTAGGTTTGACCTGGTGGAGTTAGGTATCTAGACTGTCAATGAAACGAGCGGACAACTCGAGTCGGCAAGGGACAGCTTTACCGGTAGCAGGGCTTTCCGGCCTCACTGTTGGTCCCTTTCCATCCTAAATCATGGGTGACTACAGAAACCTTCCCAGTAGCGTTGCCGCATCTTTGGTATCTCAAGCTCGGGAGCGTATACCACATCTCCGAATATACAGTATCTCAGAAGACTCAGATGGGTGTACGAGAGAAGGCAATTTATATTTCAATTCAAATAATATCAAAGCGATAAACATGTAGGCAAAGAACGCATTTAGGCCAACAATATACAATATCAAAATTAAATAAAGCCAATTGAGTCAATATAAAAGCTCGAATTCTAGTTAAGTCCCCAGCAGAGTCGCCCTCTGTCACACCCCCCGGTTTTCACCGCATCCGAACCCGCTAGGGAGTTGGTTTTAGAGAAAATGGGTTTTCCAATTAAAGTGACGTTTTGAAAAGGGATTATTTTATTTACAGAGTCGCCACTTGGAATTGAGTCTGGGTGTTCCAAGTCACCTTATTGAATCCCTATTCAAAAGGAAATGACTCTTCAATTTTTATTTTTTCATCTGCGAACTAGAAATCCGGATAAGGAATTCTATTGACCGAGGGGAAGATGTTAGGCACCCCTCGAGTCCCGTGGTTCTAGCACGGTCGCTTTAATGACTTATGCCTGGCTTAAATTAATCTTTTGGATACATAATATTTGTCGGCCTAAAAGCTACTTACATCCTACTTTGAATTTATTTTAAATTATTTAAAACTGCATTGATGTGTGGCTTACCGATAGTAGTACTTTTCGGCCTTACCACGAGTTTTGGTACATTTCACTTGCCTTTGAGGCATTTATGCATTCCCCATTTTCGTAGTCTAAATAAGCACCTAATAGGTTTGAAATTTACCCACCCAATTCAATCGATTTCAAACGATAGGTCAATTTATTATAACGAATGGTCGGTAGCAGGGCTTTCCAACTTCATCGTTAATTTTCACTTATGTTAAACTTTGAACATTTATTCTTCTATACTTCACAGATTTAAACTTAAAACTTAGAGAAACTCTATCGTTTGATATCTAA
>NW_025880440.1:0-10872 GCF_002878395.1 Capsicum annuum
AGATCAGGTTGTATAATTTAAAATGCATGTCATAATCACTGGAACCAGCTACCACACCTAGATAAGTTTTTCTTTCTGTCGTTTTTGCAAAAGGGATATCTATTGTCATTTTTTTTGTATATTTCTATTTATTGTTTTTGTTTTTTTGTTGTCAAATGAAAAATCATCATCATCATCATTTTCTCATATTTTAAAATCAAATTTAGGTCAAGACAAGAGAGAAAGAACTTCAAAACTTGCTATCAACTCCTTCAATTGCACAGAGCGAGACAAAGGGTCGACACATAAAGATAACATATTTCAAAATAAAGTAAGGCACTCAAGAATGCTTGGCTTTTGACAATTTTTTTTGGACTCATGGGAGTATAAAAAGGTGAATTAGAAGTTAAACTCAGAGGCATCATGTAAGGAAAATACGATTTGAGTCAAATGCTTTCATTAGCCAAAATTTGGGGTCAAAAGTATTACAAGTCAATGATATCTATCAACAATTTGAAGTGGAGTTGAGCATGACAAGTGCAAGACCGGTCGCCTTAGTATCCAAATGCCACAAACCAATTACTGTGTTTTTAATTTAACAAGTTTTCTTTGTAAGAAATAGGAACATATGTTACCTTCAAATCAAGTGCTTCAAAGCCTAAATATCAAACGGTGCAATTTTTATTTTCTGCAAATGCAAGAGGTAGTATTGCTATGCGGATTGGTAATCACAATCATGGTAAAAACTCATTATTCTACACCTCTAGGAGATACACTTCCTTTTCTGGATAATTCATTTTTCTTTTTTTAGGTGACTCACTTCCTAACTTAAGCCTTTACTCCTAGAAGAAGAGCTTTCTAGTCGAGTCATTCCATTTAACCTCAAAGAGACGCACTTCTTTGTTTGGGTATTTTAGTTTTTATTTGTTAGGTGACACACTTTCTATCTTGAACCTTTACACCTAGAAGACACACTTTCTGGTTGAGTTCTTCTATTTAACCTCTAGAAGACGCACTTTCTTGTTTGGATATTTTGTTTTTTCATTTGTTAAGTGACACACTTCCTAACTTGAGCCTTCACACCTAGAAGACACACTTTCTGATTGAGTTCTTCCATTTAACCTCTAGGAGAACACTTCCTTGTCTGGGTATTTTATTTTTTATTTTTTAGGTGATGCACTTCCTAACTTAAAACTTTACTCCTAGAAGATGTACATTTTAGTCGAGTTCTTCTATTTAACCCCTAGGAGATGCACTTTCTTGCCTGGGTAATTCAAGTTTCATTTATCAAGTGACACAGTTTCTAATTTAAACCTTTACTCCATAAAGGCACACTTTTTAGTTAGGGTCCACCACGATAACTCTTAGGAGATGCACTTCCTAATTTTCGTCATCAGTTTTACTCTCAAGAGACACATTTCTTTATAAAGGCCTTGATTTACCTTATTTACTATACTTTTCAAAACGTTATGATCTGGTATTCCCAAAATTTTCTAGTACAAACTGGAGCAAAATTTTGTTTGTGCTATTTGATTTTCACGTTCAGCTTTGGACCCTCCTGGATAATGGGACTTTACTTTTTCATCTCAAGGTCATCCGGGATATTGAGATTTTACTTTCAGCTCAGGACCCTACTGGATAATGGGAATTTACTTTCTGCTTAGGACTCTCCTAGATAATGGGAGTTTATTTTCATTTCAGGATCCTCCTAGATAATGAGACTTTATTTTTAGTCCAGGATCCTCCTAGATAATGAGATTTTACTTTTCATATCAAGAACCTCTTGGATAATGGGATTTTACTTTCATCTCAGGACCCCTCCTGGATAATGGAAATTTACTTTCTACTCAGGACCCTCCTTGATAATGGAACTTTATTTTCAGCTCAAGACCCTCTTGGATAATGGGACTTTACTTTTTGCTCATGACCCTTCTGGATGATGGGGTTTTATCTTTAGATCAAGACCCTCCTAAATAATGAGATTTTATTTTTCAGCTCAGGTCCCCCCTGGATAATGGGATTTACTTTTCTGCTCAGGACCTTCCTAGATAATGGGATTTTACTTTATGCTCAGGACCCTCCTAGATAATGAGATTTTATTTTTATGCTCATGACCCTCCTGGATAATGGCATTTTATTATCAACTCAGGATCCTCCTGGATAATGGAATTTTATTTTCTGCTCAGGACCTTCCTGGATAATGGAATTTTATTTTCTGCTTAGGAATCTCTTGGATAATGGGATTTTATTTTTAGATCAGGACCCTCTTGAATAATGGGACTTTACTTTCTGCTAAGGACCCTCCTAGATAATGAGATTTTACTTTTTGCTTAGGACCCTCCTAGATAATGGGACTTTACTTTCTACTCAGGACCCTCATAGATAATGGGATTTTACTTTCTGCTCAAGACCCTCCTGGATAATGGGACTTTACTTTCTGCTTAGGACCCTTCTAGATAATGGGATATTATTTTTCTGCTCAGGACCCTCCTGGATAATGGGATTTTATTTTCTGCTTAGTACCCTTCTAGATAATAGGATTTTATTTTCAACTCAGGACTCTCCTGGATAATGAGATTTTACTTTTCAGCTCAAGACCTTTCTGAATAATAGGATTTTTTTTCTGCTTAGGATCTTCCTGGATATGGGATGTTATTTTCAGGTTAGGACCCTCCTGTATAATGGGATTTTACTTTGTACTCAGGGTCCTCCTGGATAATGGAATTTTATTTTTTGCTCAAGACCCTCCTGGATAATGGGATTTTATTTTTAGCTCAGGACCCTCTTGGATAATGGGAGTTTACTTTTTTGCTCAGGACCCTCCCGGATAATGAGATTTTACTTTTCAGCTCAGGACCCTCCTTGATAATGAGACTTAACTTTTCTATTCACAACCCTCCTGGATAGTGTGATTTTACTTTTCATCTCAGAATCCTCCTAGATAATGAGATTTTACTTTTCCGCTCTGAACCCTCCTAGATAATGGGGTTTTAATTTCAGCTCAAGACCCTCTTGGATAATAGGATATTACTTTTCAGCTCAGCTCAGGAACCTCCTGGATAATGAGACTTTACTTTTAGCTCAGGACCTTCCAGGATAATAGGATTTTACTTTCAGCTCAGGACCTTCTTGGATAATGGGACTTTACTTTTCTAGTTCACTATTTTCTTTGATTTCATGAACACGTTTGGAGAGAAGGAATTACTTTCAATTTTGAAGTTTAGGACGCACGCCTAGAGGATAGAATGGAGATTTCAAATTGCAACTTCAGGAGCTCGACAGGAGAATAGGGTGAATATTATTAGTTGCAAGTTTAGGATCCCGCCTGAATAATAGGGTCAATTTTCATTTCAAGCTCAAAAGCCCATCTGGATAACAGGGTGATCTTCCTTCTTCAAAGTCAGAAGAGCCCGTCTAAAGAATACATCAATTTTCAAGTTCCTCTCGAATACCAAGACCCAACATGGAGGAACATCTCATTTTTCAATGTTCAACTCAGAATAATGAATATCTTACCACTTGAGAAGTCATGAAGATTCAAGTCAAGATTCAATAAAAGTTGCATTGATAGGATCTTTCACTTGTATCTTCATTTTTTATTTTTGTTGTTCATTTGGATGTAAAATAGAAGCTGTGAACCAGAGACTCAATGGAACCTCACTCGACCTCTAACTTATTTTTTCACCATTTTACCTCTCCGAACTACACATGACCTGCTAATTTTCTTATAACCCGATATATGTAGGCGGTCCAAAATCAGGACTAGGTCACATTTTTTTTTTGTATTCTACCCTTTTGAATGATTAAAGGGTCAAAACACATCTCATTGTCTACTTCTTTGTATGAAAACTCTCTGAGATTTCAAATAAAGAGGGGCGAAATGTAGACACGTGATTTTTGACCCTCCTCGAGCTTTAACCTATTTTTGACATTAAATATGTATTTACATTAAAATATTATATTTAGCTCTTATTTCAATTTTTAGTAGGCTTCATTTAAAAAATATTCAAAAAGAGTTATTTTAGGACATGTTTTATTTATTTTTGTAAATAATAAGAAAAGTTTCAAAAAAAAAAATTTTTTTAATTTAGAGTTCAATAAATAATCTAGTAATTTTATTATTATCTTAATTATATTTTATTTTAGGTTATTTATATTTTTATTAAATTTTCTTAAAAAAAAGGGTAGTTCGATGCACTAAAGCTACCGCTATGCGCGGTGTTCGAAAAAGGGCCCCACCACAAGAGTGTATTATATTTTTTTAAGTATAAAAGTTAATTAGTTCATATTATTTTATTATTATTATTATTATTATTATTATTATTATTTACTTTATATATATATTTTAAAATTTAAAAAGGGGGGGGGGGAGAAAATCTTATCCTAATACTACCCCAACCTCCTCCTCACATACACCCCCAACCACAACACCTAAAACTTCCCCAGCTTCATACCCACAAAAACACACGTATACACAATACATACAACATACAGAAAGGAGAGTGTAGGAAAAAGAGAAAAAGAAGGCAGACAGAAAGAAAAACAAAATACAAAAGAGAAAGGCATGAAAAAAAGTTAGAAACAAAAGTGAAAAAGAAGGAAAAAGAAAGGAAAACGAGTTATGAGTTGAGTTCGATTTTCATTTGAGTTTTCGGTCATGACGTTCTTGCTTTCATACTCGGTTGATTTTGTCAACCAAGTTCTTATCTAATCTTATGTTATTATTTCATAATTATTATCATGAATCGAAGCATGAGAAGTGTAAATAATTTCATGTATTATTTAGTACATAAATCATAGTTATCTATATAAGAGGTCTATTATCGACTTTTCCTTTCATGTTTTAATTGATGTTCATAGTTAATTCTTCAAGTTTGTTGGTTAAATCAATAAGTGTTTTATGATTTGGTTATCCTTTAGTTAGATGAAAACTGTCTATTATTAAATTGAGTTACCTTCATGTTGTCTTTCATATATTGAATTTGTTTGATTGAGTTAACATGGAAGGATGACATTTTTTTTTCTTTTTCATTAAACAAAATAACAAAAAATTGGAAAGATTTAAGAAGTTGAAATATTATTATGTTTGAGAAGATGAGGCATTTATTAGGACTTGTTTCCTTTTGAAACTTTTTGTGAAGTAGTAATGAGTTAAGAGTTTTTCACATCTAAACCTATTTTGTGATAAATAAGAATGAAACAACATGCACTCTCCCGATATCTTTCCCTCTTTAATTGCTAGTTTGACTTAGTATTATAGATATGAAGGCTTCATATGGGGAGGAAGTGAGATGATTTATGAATTAATTCAAGATTCATCACGATAATAAAATAAAAGGGAGTAATTAGTAAAGTTTATGTTATGTTAGTTGTTTTGTTACTTATTATATATTTAGTTTTTGTGATAATAATTATGACGAAGTAAGAATATTTTAATGGCCATTAGATAGAAAAAAAAGCAAAAAGAAAACTATGTAGAGTTCTTCAGTGTGTTTCTTTTCACATTTTCACCTGATAGTCAAGTATGTAAATGTAGTAATACTCAAATTACAAAAAATGATTTCTTAATTCCCAGTTATAACCAAATACGTAATAGTGACAGTTATTTGTATTAAATAAAAATGGTTTATTTGAACATAGATTTCGACATTAAGTGTAATATATGATTACATGTTATTTTATGGGATCCATGTGCATTTTCAGAAAGCTTATGTGCAATGGTATACTTTTCTTCTCTCTAAAGACATGAAGTTCAACTATTAATATGTAGTTTGAAACTCAAAAGCTTGGAAACTTACAAAACTAATGTGGAATTATCTGATTTTGTTACTTCTTATTGTGATATTTGGATACTTGACGTCTAATTAATTGAAAACTCTTATGCTTTTATTTGACTACATATTGCGTATTTTGAGGTAGGAATGGTTTGAATTTCTTGGATTTAGAGTTAATGATTAGTACCCAAATTAATTAATATGTTATTAATAATTATTTGGATAAGCTAGAAATGTGATTAAATTATTCAAGATCTATCATTACTAGTAAAAGAAAGAGAGAGAAAATAACATTTGTAAGGGTGTGAGATAAGTTGCAGATTAACCCAAAACACGTTGTAAATTTGAAAAGAAAAAGGGCAAAATGTATTGGAAAAATTGTCCCGAGCTTAAAAGAGACAAACAAATGCCTTTTTGAAAATACTTGTCTCAATTAAGAATGCGGCATACACATCTTTCTGAGATGTTTAAAAATAATTTAAGAATGCAATAATGCACCTTGGCAAAGATCATCCAAAAATTATTTTTTTGACTAGTTTATACGAGAGGTATAGGCAGATATTCTTAGAACATTAAAAATGAGAGAATTAAGACCTTCTAAAACAATTTATCTAAATAGTTTAAGTTAAGTATAAGTTGATAAAAGCGACCATGCTAGATCCATATGACTCGAGGGGTGCCTCAAACCATCCCCTCGGTAAACAAAATTCCTTACTCTATCTTCTGGTTTCACAGAACAAAATAAAGAGTCATTTTCTTTTGACTAGGGATTCAATAATTTAAAAAGCCCTTCGACCCTCACAAAATAAGGTATGTGACATCTCCAACTGACTGAAATAAGATAAAATATTTAAGGTGACAATTAATAACCCGTCCTCGAAGGATGAGGACTCACCATATTTATTGTTGAGTGGAACAAAAAATGACTAGGTGCGATCTAGGAACTAAGTGTCTGCACCTATATTATAAGACAATAAAGCCCAAAAGAAAGTATATGATCAGTACTTTGAATGTACTGAGTATGAAGGATGGGAAGACTAACTGGTATAACTAAGATTGAATGTGTGGGCATGTAAATTGAAAGAAAAACCGAGCATAAACATGTATTGAATAAGCTAATTAACTAGATAACTGAATACAACACCATGAATATCTGTGCTAAAACATATACTGAATACATAAATATTGAAATGGAAGTGGAGACTGTGGAAGCTAACTATAATCGACATACCCTAATTTGAGAAAATTAGGGTCTAACCTGTTAACCCAATTGGACGGGTTCTAGTACCTTGCCAAGGGTACTAACACTGGCTGGCGTGGATCGACTAAACTGATGTCCCGAAGGACTAGGGTGTCATGCCTCTACTGGTGGGGGACCCCTTATAACCTATGGTGGTGATGTAGTTCTGAAACTTAGGGATTGCTACTAAGAGTCTCATGCCTAATTGGGGGGGGGGGATCCATCATCACTGTGTTCACTCAGTGCTAAGTATTACTACCAACTAAATGACATTGAAGCATAAACCAAAACAGGAAATGATAACTATTATGCTCAAGTCATGGTGTTCATAAATTACAATACGTGTATAATATGAATTTCTCAATAACATGTAAGTTGATATATGCATAAGTTCCTAGGTATCAGGTGTTTATAACCCAATAGTACAAACTAATACAACAGAATATGATATGGAATAAACTGACCATGGTATGGAAAATCATAAAGAGCACTCAATAATTTCAATAACTGGTCATGTTATGGACAAATAACATTATCAAACTGATACGACCCAAAATAAGGACTTGTTATAATGCACAATCTTAAGTCCAACCTGGACCGAAACTATCCCAATACCCAACCCAACCAACCAACTAGTACCCTAAGTCGGATAAACTCTAAACATATAACAAGATAATGTATTAACAATATGGTGACTTTAAGATAAGCCTATATCTGAGGCCAACCCAACCAAGTCGATCCACCCAACAACCGAACCCAACCATCCAAACCAACCAATAACCAAGCCAAAACCATAAATCAAAACTAAGATAATAACCTAATGTATATAAATTTAAATCATAACCAATCCGTACCATACCCAAGTCCATATTTGTCCATACAAAGCCTCTAAATTGGACCAAAGAGTATCGAGTTGGGACATACCCCTAATATAGCCATAAATCAAGTCTATAAAAGATAAAAATACATAAAGTAATCCATGACATAAAATAGATGCCTTCTAAACTATGGAAGATCACCACTTCAATACAACAGTTGATCTCAAAGTCCGATAGCTAAGAACGAGGAGTAAACTGGCCGATTCCTGCACCGCATTGGGATACAACCACCCAAAGATGGGTTAGCAGGTGAACGCTAGGATGAATTTAGGATAAGGATAAAGTAATACCATTTATAAAATCAATTAAAACCATCCATAATGTATACAAACTATGTATATATATATATATATATATATATATATATATATATATATATCCATGTCAGGAAATGGAACCGAATTTAGCATGCCATTTAAAACCTTTACTTGGATTGTGTAGCTCTGTCATCCTAAACCACCCATGGGTTATATGGGTTCGGCTCTACCTGTTGAAACAGCCCCAGTGCGTGAAGCCACATGACTAAGGAAGAAAACCTCGTATGACTAGTACATCTCCTAAAATATAACGTGTAGCATCATACACACAGTCACTAGGACTAAACCTCACATCAGGAAATATGAGTTTCCAGTTTTGGTGCCCCCAAGACCCGCTCCTACTATGAATTTTATACACACCTCGCCATTATTACCCAATTAAAAATCATTACCAACCAACCAAACCATTATCCATTTATTAACCAAGGCCATTAGTAGCGGTATTGTCATACAAACTATAACTTGCAAGTATTGTCCATAGCCAACCATTTATAGATTAAGAGATTCCCATGTACCCTTCAATTCACCATATTAAACCATTTGGGGTATTTCTATGTACCCCACAAGTATGATCATTTAGACCGTAACCATTATTCAAACCATTTCCATTCACTTGGGGGATTCCTATGTACCCCATAAGGTTTTTCATTTAAACCAACTATAACCATTCTAAACCATCCACACCATTCAAACCATTTTAGACCATTCCAAATATTTAAAGAATTTATAACATTCAAACCATTTAACCCGTGTAAAACCATCCAAATCCATTTAGTTCTCCATTAACAAACCAAACTATGCAAGAGTTCCAATGAAAGTTAACCAATTAAGTGAAAACATTCTTTTATGCATTTTATTGAACATGTTGAGGGCACATCTTTACCAAGACTAAAACCAAAGTATAAGCCACCATAATTAAGGTTACTCATCACCCATTTTCTAAAACATAACCAACAAACATCCGCATGTGCAAACCATTACCAAAAACATGTAAAAACATAGTTTAAACTAATACCAAACCATTTCCATCATGACCCTCAATATTTATTTTGAAATCCACCATTTATGATTCATAAATAAATTTTTAAAACTGAATACACTTGCCTTTAGTTGTAAATAACAATGAGGGAAGGATTACATGCCTTATACATGAAGATTCATGGAAGAAATCTTGACCTATGAGCTCTTTGAAGAACACATAAAGAAACCCTAGCCTCCAATCTTCAAGAGTTAGTTTGAGATAGTATTTGAAGTGTTTTAAAGCTTTAACAAATGTTATGGAAGCCACCAAGGTTTATATAACTTGAGGACATAAGGGTTTTTGAAGTAGGAAATATCCGAACTACCCTTGACTTAAAATTAAAACAAGCCACGATGTAGGGTACGACTCACTCATGCCATCCATACCCTAGGATATGAGTGGTAGCCCAACTCACAACCAAGACTTTGCCAAGACCCTACACACTGGTTCCTATATGAATTACCGACCTAACTCGTACCTTAGGGTATGAGTGATGCACCAAACTGTACACACCTATCATATCTTGAACATTTTCACAAGGCTAATCATTCTTGCAATATACGACTTAGCCTTACACCCCTCATATCTTTCTATACGACTTATACCTTCATAAGTCGTATTTTGGGAAGAACCCAAACCAAAAATAATGCCTAGTGTACGAGTGAACCCTCAAGATAACCCATAATATCCAAGGGTATAAGTGGTACCTTTGTGCTGTTCCAAGTTCATAAGTCCAAACCCAAGGAAATTTTGCAAGGGTCCAAGTCCTAGGGTGTTTCACAAACATATGAAAGCACAATTCTCATGAGAAAGAATATTTTAAGGGTTTATAACCACAAAAACTAAGATAAAGTTGGCAAATCTCATATTTGAGTCAGAACCCAATAAAAAAGAGAGAAAAGGTTTGTACTTGTAAATGAAGAAATTTCTTGGGACTCAACGGATGGAAGGGATCCACTAATGAGATCCCACATACCTGAGGGCAAACTCCTTGGGGGAATTTATTAGGATTGAACTTGAAGAACTCTAGCTGCCTTTGGGGAGATGATAAAATCACCCCTCTTGGTACCTTTCGGTGGAAATATGATTAAATCATGGATTTATGAGATTTTGGTCTTTTATACCACTATTTAGGAAGCCCAAAAGATGTCGGTTTTTCTTTTAAAAGAGTGGTAAAAGACTCAAAAGTCCTTGATAAATTGTGCATGAAATTCTACACCTAGTTGTTACAACTCACCCCATGACTCGTTATGACTAGTCATAAGTCATGGTCTGTGTCATAACCTGAAATCCTGAGGTCTTGGATCCGTTTGGTTATGACTATGACTCCCCTCCTAATGTCTCATTACGACTAACTATGAATCATTAGGTGGAGTCGTAGTTTAAGACTTGGTTTTTGAATCCTTTATTGTTCAGATAATGGGTCCACACAATGACCCGTAATGTCTCATAATGAGTCGTGTACTAGATTTGTTACCACTGGAATGGGTTTTTGGCTAAACACTATTGTGATAATGAGTCTTTCCTAATGACTTGTTATCACAGGTAACAGGTTATAGGGTGGGGTCATTATCACTGGGCTTAGAACTAAGGATCCTTACTATTGTGATGATGACTTCTCATAATGACTCGTTACGTATGGTAATGAGTTATCAAGTGAGTC
>NW_025880441.1:0-6826 GCF_002878395.1 Capsicum annuum
TTATTGCATTGATGGTCTATTTATATGTCTCTTATTGATGTATCATTGTTTCAAAGTATCAAAAATATGGTGGCGACCGAAATAACAATCTCAAAGATTAATTGAACTAAGTGATGGAAGTTCTCTCTTATCGGGTGGTATCCCAGGGGCATAAGCCTATCATGGGTCGATCCCTATTTATGTGTTTATGGGTGGTATCCCAAGGGCATAAGCCTATCATGGTTCAATCCCAGTTGATATGTACTGGAGGCAGCCTAATGGTCACATTACAGTACAGTAACGGTTACAAAGATGATAAGAACGAAGGTAAAGTGATTGAATAAATGCAATGTACAGATTGTCACAAGTTCTAGTAAGTGTGGTCCACTCCTATTACGATTTATTCACTTGTTTCTAATTTCTATTGAGCTCCTATATCATATGTGATTATCTACAGCTTTACATACTCAGTACATATTTCGTACTGACGTCCCCCATGAGGGACCTGCATTTCATGCTGCAGGCACAGGTACCTCAGCTCATACACAGCACAAGTAGGAGCCAGGATATCCAGCTGCTTTTGGTGAGCTCCAGTTTGCTTCGGGGCTTTCTGTGTCATATCCAATCACTTTGGTATTGTATAAAAGTTAGTTATATGGCGGGGTGTGTCCCGACCTTAGTTAAACTCTGTGTATTATCTAAAGGCTTTGTAGACCTAATGTACAGTCAAGGTGGTGTTTTGTTAATAGACGTGATGCCTCTAACGGCCAAGAATTGTATATACATATATATATGTGTGTGTGCTCGAGCTTATACAAGTGATTATTTCCTTTTATATGCGACATGATGTTGTCCGAATTTCGGGTTGTCATAGAGGTATGCATGGGAAGTATGAGGTTATGAGCTGGTTCTCCCGGGCCTTCTCGGTTACGGGTGCCAGTCCGCCCCAATAGGATTTGAGGCGTGACAAAAGTGGTATCAGAGAAGTTCGTCCTAGTAAGTCTACAAAGCCGTGTCTATGTAGAGTCTTGTTTATCGGTGTGTTGTGCACCGCATCTATAAACAGGAGGCTATGGACATTTAGAAATTGTTTCTTTTCTTCATGTCTTAGATCGTGCGATAGAGCCTATATTGTATATGAAGTCATAGTTGACCACTGAATTTGTTTGTTTCTATTATTATAGTAATGATGCCGGTTACCAGAAGCAAGAATACCGGTAAGTAAGTAGATGTGGCTGCCGGAGAGGGGACTAGTAAGTGTCACCCACTATACCAGCTAATCAAAGTGAGGATCCAGCTGAGCATGCATTAGAAACTTCCTCCAGTCCGGAAGAAATAAGGGGGAGGAGAACTATATCCACAGAGCCACCTATTAATGCTGTTGAAGTGAGAGTCAGAGTTCGCGGATAGTGGGATACCAAGGGCAAGGGAATATGAGTCAATCGAGACCTCCTCAAGAGCCATGCAATAAATGTGGAATGTATCATTTGAGCGCATCTCGACTGGGGACTAATGTTTGCATTTGGTGTGGTATGTCGGGGCATATAATGAGAGAATGCCCACGAAGGGGCATAGGGGGTATGGCACGACCTACGGGGTCATTTGTTGCATCATCATCATCAATGCCTTATTCAGGAAGGGGTGCACAACCTATGGGTCGTGTTAGAGGTGATAGAGGAGCCACAAGTTCTAGCGGGGCTCAAAATTGTACGTATGCTCTAGCGGATCGACAGAATTTAGAGGCTTCCCCAGATGTGGCTATGGGTACGTTGTCTATCTTTTCATTCGATTTATATGCCTTAATTGATCCCGGTTCTACATTATCTTATGTTACTCCATTGGTTGCTGGAAAGTTCGAAAGAATACCCGAACTGTTAGTTAAGCCATTTGAAGTATCCACACCGGTTGGGGAATCTATTATAGCTAGAAGGGTTTATCGAAACTGCATAGTAACTGTTTGTGGTCGTGATATGATGGCTGATCTTGTGGAGTTAGAAATGGTAGATTTTCATGTTATAATAGGTATGGACTGGTTGGCGTCTTGTTATGCCACAATTGATTGCTGCACGAAAAAGACATATTTCCATTTTCCAAATGAATCAGTCCTTGAATGGAAAAGTGAAATTAGAGCGCCAAGAGGTAGATTTATTTCTTATTTTAAGGCGAGAAGAATGATTTCCAAGGGATACATATATCATTTAGTTAGAGTAAGGGATACAGAAGCGGAGCCACCAACTCTTCACATTGTTCCGGTGGTAAATGAATTTTCTGATGTATTTTCTGAAGATCTTCCAGGTTTGCCTCCTGAACGAGAAGTAGAGTTTGGTATTGATGTAATACCAGGCACCCAACCAATCTCTATTCCTCCGTATAGAATGGCCCTAGTAGAATTACGAGAATTAAAAGAGCAATTGAAAGATTTGCTAGAGAAGGAATTCATAAGGCCTAGTATGTCCCCCTGGGGAGCACCAGTGTTATTTGTGCGCAAAAAAGATGGCTCGCTGAGGATGTGTATTGATTATCGGCAATTGAATAAGGTGACTATTAAGAATTGATGATTTATTTGATCAGTTACAGGGCGTCAAGTGCTTTTCTAAGATTGATTTGAGGTCAGGTTACCACCAAGTGAGGGTCAAAGAGAAGGATATACCTAAGACAGCTTTCCAAACACGATATGGTCACTATGAGTTTCTAGTTATGTCATTTGGGCTAACAAATGCACCCGCAACTTTTGTGGATTTGATGAATAGGGTTTTTAAGCCATTCCTGGATGTATTTGTGATAGTTTTTATAGATGATATTCTAGTTTATTCTAGATCAGAAGAGGACCATGCCAATCACTTACGACAGGCATTGCAGACTCTTCGTGATTGTAAGCTTTATGCAAATTTCTCTAAATGTGAGTTTTGGTTAAAGTCGGTGGCATTTTTAGGTCATATTGTATCTAGTGAAGAGATAAAGGTTGATGGTCGAAAGATAGAAGCTGTGAAGAACTGGCCAAGGCCCACAACCCCTACGGAGATTCATAGTTTTCTCGGGTTGGCCGGTTATTATAGAAGGTTTGTTAAAGGCTTTTCTTCCATTTCAGCACCCTTAACCAAGCTAACCCATAAAGCATCCAAATTCCAATGGAATGATGCCTGTGAGAAGAGTTTTCAAGATTTAAAGAACAAGTTGATTTCTACACCCGTGTTGGTACTTCCAGAAGGCACCGAAGGGTATACAGTGTATTGTGATACTTTCAGAAGTGGTTTAGGATGTGTATTGATGCAGCATGGTAAGGTAATAGCAAATGCTTCTAGATAATTGCGGCCACATAAGAAAAATTATCCTACACACGATCTTGAGCTGGCAACAGTTATTTTTGCTTTAAAGAAATGGCGCTACTACTTATATGGGGTTCATGTTGATATATATGCTGACCATAAGAGCTTGCAATATATTTTTAATCAGAAGGATCTAACTTTAAGGCAGCGGAGATGGCTTGAACTATTAAAGGACTACGATGTTGATATCTTGTACCATCCAAGGAAAGCAAATGTGGTAGTTGATGCGTTAAGTCATAAGGCTATGATGGCGCCTATAGAATGGCAAAGGATGGTTAAAGATCTTCACCAGTTAACTAGTTTGGGATTTCGCCTTCTTGAAACTCCGAATAAAGAGCTTATTGTACATAATGCTTCGGAATCTTCATTAGTAGCTGAAGTGAAAGAGAAGCAATATGCAGATCCTATTTTATTACATCTTAAGGAGAACGTTCAGAGTGGTGCGACTAAGGTATTTGAGCTTACGCGAGAAGGAGTACTTCAGTGCCAAAACCGATTGTGTGTGCCGAATGTAGATAGGCTAAGAAAGAAGATTATGACAGAGGCACATTTTTCAAGGTATTCCATTCATCCAGGATCAACCAAAATGTATCAATATTTGAAAGATATGTATTGGTGGACTGACATGAAGAAGAGCATTGCAGAATTTGTAGCTGAATGTCCAAATTATCAAAGAGTTAAAGTTGAGCACCAAAAACCCAGAGGTTATATGCAATGCATTGATCTTCCAAGCTGAAAGTAGGACATGATCAACATGGATTTCGTTATTGGTTTTCCTCGTACATCCCGGAAGTTTGATTCTATATGGGTGATTGTTGATAGTCTTACCAAATCCGCATATTTCCTACCAGTTAGGACCACTTACACAGTTGAAGAGTATGCGAAGCTGTACATTAAAGAGATGGTCCGATTATATGGAGTGCCAATCTCTATTTTATCAGATCGGGGAACCCAATTTACCATAAACTTTTGGAAGTCTTTTCAGAGGTGTTTGGGAACACAAATGAAGTTGAGTACAACTTTTCACCCTCAAAAAGATGGACAAGCAGAACATACCATCCAAACACTTAAAGATATGCTACGAGCTTGTGTAATAAATTTTAAGGGCAACTGGGATGATCATTTAGCTCTTATTGAGTTTGCCTACAATAATAGCTATCATTCAAGTATCAAAATAGCACCATATGAAGCTTTGTATGGAAGGAAGTGTAGATCACCAATAGGATGGTTCGAAGTGGGTGAAACTCTTTTGTTCGGACCGGATTTTGTTTATCAAGCCATAGAGAAGGTTAAAGTAATTCAGCAACGACTGAAAACAGCCCAAAGTCGACACAAGTCATATGCGGATAGTAGAAGGAGAGGGCTAGAGTTTTCTATAGGTGATTGGGTATTTTTGAAGGTATCACCAATAAAAGGGGTAATGAGATTTGGGAAGAAAGAAAGTTGAGTCCACGTTATGTAGGCCTATATAAGATCACTCGAAGGTTTGGACAAGTTGCATATGAATTAGAGTTACCCCAAGAGCTCTCATCAGTACATCCGATATTTCATGTGTCAATGCTTCAAAAGTGCATCGGAGATCCATCACATATCACTTCTACTGAGGATGTGCAAGTTGTGGAAGATCTTATCTATGAGGAAGTGCCTATTGCTATTCTAGATCGCCAAGTTAAGAAGATAAGAAATAAAGAGATAGCATCGGTGAAAGTACGTTGAAGAAATCATCAAAGGGAAGAGATTACGTGGGAAGCCGAGGAAGCAATGAAATCTAAGTACCCTCATTTGTTCAAAGATGAAGAGGAAGTTCAAGAAACGGAGTTAGAACATTAACAAGTAAGTTTTTTTTATATATGCATAGTATTTATGTGATGATGTGAGTTTTTTTTATATATGCAATAGTATTTATGTGATGATGTGAATGTTAATAATGGACTTGAACTTGTTTCGGTTGAATAACTACGCTAATATTCGAGGAAGAATGTCCTAAAGGGGGAAAGGATGTAACACCCCGTATTCAAGTACATATATTGGCATATTCAAGTACGTGTATTGGTCTTATTTATATGGAATTAATTTTTTTATTTTATTTATACCAGAATTTGCCCGTCGATGGTTCCATGCGAAGGTTATTGAATAAGATTTCCAATGATATAAAGATTTCCAAAAACGGATAGGTTTTGGATATAATTGAGCACGTTCAAAACTATAAAACAGTGGCCGGGATATTGGGAATGGTAAATGTGCAGGAAAATTTTCTGCACACAAACTACTGAGGCCAGCCAATTTTTTGGGTCAACTTTGAACGATCATAACTCTCTTAATATAATGAACTGGGAGAGATGCGACCTATGAAAAGAAAGATCTTTGAGTCTTATTTCCAATACAATTGGTTTCATCCAAATCCAACATCTGAGTAAGGAGTTATACTCATTTTACTTCAGCCTCTCAAAACAGATTTTTAGGGTCAACTTCAAATGATCATAACTCCTTGTACAGGACGAACTGGGTGGCCTACTTTATATGGAATGAAATCCCTTTGAATCATCTTTCCAACGATACCAATTTCACCCAAATATGATATCGGAGCAAAGAGTTATGGTTGATCTACTTTAGCTTATCAAAACAGTCCACCAAAGGACAGATTTGATATTATTTAAATTTTAAAGGCACTTTGGTCATTCCCTATGATATTATGGACGGGAATATGTGTACATATACATGTATATGAGTTCAAAAACTCATTTTAATCATCAATCATTGAGAAAGAACAAACCCTAGCCAAATTTGACCTTTAAATTACTTTTGATTCAACCGTAGAAATTCTAAAATAATCCAACAACTGCGTTTGTCATCTCGAGAGCTTCGAACGGCACCTATTATTTGTGCAAACAGGATTGAATAATCAAGAGGTTAATTTTAAGGTATGAATATTATTTGCCTTTGTTCTTTTCCATATGTATATGTGTGATAGGAGATTATATGTATTGGTTGTTATTGAAAGGTGATGAAAATAGGGTTATGGACTATTTTGCATGGTTTGGTTGTATTGAATTGTGGAGGGTGGATATGATAATTGAGTTATGGAAGGTGGATATGGTGATATACTATTGAATTGATGATTATTTATGTCTATGACTCAATTTGATTTAATGGATTGGTTGGAAGGATAAATGAATCCAAACTTGATATTGGAGGATGTTGTATGAATATGCATGGCATGTGAATGTAATTGGAGTATAAGAGGGTTAAAGTGACACCCTTTATGGTGTAATTAAGGCTTACTACTTAACCACTAGTTTGGTGAATTCAAATAATTGAATTGTAACGTTCAGTCGCTAATACTAGATTGCTATATGTGTTCATTGTAGATAAGTAATCTGAAAAGACGAGAAGTCCATTTGGGACTAGTATTGAAGCTTGACAGTCAGGTATGTAAAACATACTCTATACCATATCTTTGGCATGAAAGTGAATAATTGTTCTATTAAGAAAGTTTCCAAAGTTATTCAGTAACATGTGAT
>NW_025880442.1:0-11247 GCF_002878395.1 Capsicum annuum
TTTTTTTTTTTTTTTGTTTTTTTTGTTTTTTTTTGTCGGTCGGATATCTATATATACAACACACAAAGCTTGACATTCTCAAAAATTGATCGAAAGGTCTTTGATGGACAAAGAAAACGGATTTTTAGGATAGGTTACAACTTGAGAGCCATGTATATCTCATTTTTTTTTTTTTTTTTTTTTTTATATATATATTTTTTTTTTTGTCGGACCGAACCCCAAGATAGGGCTGCCTACGTATCCATTTAGGAATCAGGTCGAACGTAGTTCAATGCTAACGTTTTTATTTTTTTTATTTTTTTTTTTTATTTCTTTTTTTTTAGCTCCAAAGAGGGTAAGCAAGGAAAGGTAAATAAGGCTCGAAGGGTTGACGAGGGATTAATAACATTTAGTAGAACGATGGCCTTTCGTCATCTCAACTTGAGAATGTTAAGCACAAGTGTGTCAAATATAATATCTTTTGACTGAATCGGCATTGATAGCTTTTTCTGTCATTTTTCCATCCAGATCCGTAAGTTGCAAAGCCCCATTTGATAATACTTGTCTGACTATGTATGGACCTTGCCAGTTTGGAGCAAACTTTCCTTTAGCCTCTTCTTGGTGTGGAAGGATACATTTTACCACAAGTTGACCGGCCTCGAATTTTTTAGGACGTACCTTCTTATTGTAAGCTCGCGCCATCCTTTTCTGGTATAATTGACCGAAGCAAACTGCCGTCAACCTCTTTTCATCTATTAATGATAATTGTTCTAGTCTAGACTTGACCCATTCAGTATCGTCAATTTCGGCTTCACTAATGATTCGAAGCGAGGGAATTTCGACTTCTGCGGGTATTACAGCTTCGGTCCCATAGACTAGTAAATAAGGAGTTGCGCCAGTCGATGTACGGATAGTTGTGTGATATCCTAAAAGAGCAAACGGTAATTTCTCATGCCACTGTCGTCGAGATCCTTGGACCATTTTCCTAAGAATCTTTTTAATATTCTTGTTTGCTGCTTCAACGGCTCCATTTGCTTTAGGACGGTAAGGGGTAGAATGATGATGCACGATCTTGAATTGCTCACAAACTTCCTTCATTAGATGACTATTGAGATTGGTTGCGTTGTCCGTGACAATGGACTTTGGTATACCAAAACGACATATGATGTTCGAATGAACAAAATCCACTACTATTTTCTTCGTGACTGATTTGAAAGTGGCAGCTTCTACCCATTTGGTGAAATAGTCAATAGCGACCAGTATGAATCGATGCCCATTAGAAGCTTTTGGTTCTATTGGACCGATTACATCCATGCCCCAAGCAACGAATGGCCAAGGAGAAGACATAGGATGCAGCTCTGAAGGTGGCGAGTGGATCAAATCACCATGAATTTGGCACTGATGACACTTGCGAACAAAGCGAAAGCAATCTCGCTCCATAGTTAACCAATAATATCCTGCCCGCATGATCTTCTTTGCCAAAACATACCCGTTCATATGCGAACCGCACACCCCCGAATGTACCTCATTCATGATTCTTTCAGCTTCCTGAATATTAACACATCTTAACAAGTTCAAGTCTGGGGTTCGTTTGTACAAGATCTCCCCACTTAAGAAGAAACCATTAGCAAGTCTCCTAATGGTTCTTTTTTGATCTGCTTTGGCGTGTATTGGATATTCTTTTGACTTTAGGAAGCGTTTGATATCATAGTACCAAGGTTCATTATCTGGTTCTGCGTCAATTATATTGCAATAACCATGTTGATCTCGTATCTGTATCTCTAATGGGTCGAAATGCGTATTTCCTGGGTACGGGAGCATAGAAGCTAGGGTAGCCAGGGCATCAGCCAGCTCATTATGGGATCTGGGAATGTGTCTAAACTCGATAGACTCAAACCTTTTGCTAAGGTCCTCTATGAACTGTTTGTATGGAATGAGTTTGATATCTCTCGTTTCCCATTCACCTTGAATTTGTCGAATGAGTAATTCGGAATCTCCCAACACCATTAGCTTGTGCACATCCAGATTTATTGCCATATTTAACCCCATGATGCAAGCTTCATATTCTGCTGTGTTATTAGTACAAAAGAAACGAAGTCGTGCTGTGGCGGGATGATGATGCCCGGTTGGTGAGACAAGAACCGCCCCAATTCCTACTCCTTTGACATTGACTGCCCCATCAAAATATAATTTCCATGTATACATATCATCTTGAACTTCTTCCTCAATTGAATTTATCTCTTCATCAGGAAAGTAAGTTCGCAAAGGCTCATAATCATTGTCAACTGGATTTTCTGCCAAATGATCGGCCAATGCTTGCGCTTTCATAGCGGTACGAGTAACGTACACAATGTCGAATTCTGTAAGTAAGATCTGCCACTTCGCCAATCTGCCCGTGGGCATAGGTTTTTGAAAAATATACTTTAAAGGATCCATTCGAGATATGAGGTAGGTTGTGTAGGACGAAAGATAGTGCTTCAACTTCTGAGCGATCCAAGTTAGGGCGCAACATGTCTTTTCTAAAAGAGTATATTTCCCCTCGTAACTCGTGAACTTTTTGCTCAAATAATAGATTGCTTGTTCCTTTCTGCCTGTGATATCATGCTGTCCTAAAACACAGCCAAAAGAATTGTCCATCACTGACAGATATAGAAATAAAGGCCTACCAGGTTCCGGTGGGACCAACACAGGAGGATTTGCCAGATACTCTTTAATCTTGTCGAATGATTCTTGACATTCGTCTGTCCATTGGATGGCGGCATCCTTTTTTAGCAATTTAAATATCGGTTCACATGTAGTGCTGAGCTGAGCGATGAATCTGCTTATATAATTCAGCCTTCCAAGAAAACTCATGACCTCAGTTTTATTCTTCGGAGGTGGCAATTCGCGAATAGATTTTACCTTGGCGGGGTCCAATTCAATGCCTCTGCGGCTAATTTTGAAACCCAAAAGTTTCCCGGATGGAACGCCAAATGCGCACTTAGCTGGATTGAGCTTAAGATTATACTTTCGCAATCTTTCGAAGAATTTCCTCAAGTCATATACATGATCGACTTGTGTCTTGGACTTGATAATGACATCATCAACATATACTTCTACTTCTTTGTGCATCATGTCATGAAAAATAGTAGTCATAGCTCTCATGTACGTAGCTCCCGCATTCTTTAAACCAAATGGCATGACCCTATAGCAATAAGTACCCCACGGGGTGGTGAAAGCAGTCTTTTCTGCATCCGTTTCGTCCATCAGGATCTGGTGATATCCGGCATAACAATCCACGAAAGATTGGATCTCATGTTTAGCACAATTATCAACAAGGATATGAATATTGGGTAGTGGAAAGTTGTCTTTAGGGCTTGCTTTATTCAAATCCCTATAGTCAACACAAACTCTGATTTTGCCATCTTTCTTCGGTACGGGCACCACATTAGCCAACCATGTGGTGTACTGAGCGACCCTGACCACGTTCGCGTTCAATTGCTTCATGATTTCCTCTTTGATTTTATCGCTCATGTCAGTTTTAAACTTTCTTTGCTTTTGCTGGACCGGTGAGAAATCAGGGTATGTAGGCAGTTTGTGGACCACCAAATCCGTGCTTAGACCCGGCGTATCGTCATAAGACCAAGCAAAAACATCCTTATACTCGATCAAAATCTGAACAATATCATTCCTGATATTCTGATCCGCATGAATACTTATTTTTATTTCTCTAACCTCCTCACCAGTTCCCAAATTTATTATCTCGGTGTCATTTAAATTGGGTTTGGGCTTATCTTCAAATTGATCCAATCCTTTTTTGACTTCCTTATCAGCTTTACCTTCATCGTATTCATCTACCGTTTGGTTTGCTGATTCGAGATTAGACAACTTTTTAGGGTCTAAATGTGAACTCCACGTACATGCCATGTTATTGGAGCCAGTATTAACATAACTGAAATAAGATAAAAATAAAAATTAAAAGAGGGAAGAAAAGATAAATTTACTAGAAAACTTGAATTTCATTTAGTTGAATCGGAAAGGATAGGAGGGTTAACATGAAAGCAGGGCAACTAAACTATGTGGACTACAACCCTGAGAATAGTCCAAATACAAAGAAAGAAAAACGAAACAACAAAATAAACTACCAAGACTCCTTCCTTGTGGGGAAAGGAGTGGCTTCCCAGTTAGTGAGCTTGATGTTTGGCCCGACGAACTGCACATCTGCATGGCTAGGGCCTTCGCCCATCTGAACCATGTTTACTTCATGAAACATTTCCTTGAGACCTTGACATATTTCATCCACATCCTTGTTAGAGTATGGGTATTGATTTTCTTCCTTTTGAGCTTTCGTGAAAGATTGGCTGATGTGTGGAACCAGACTTGTCAATTTCCAATCCTTCTTCTTCTGCTCTCTTGCCCATTTTCTATCTGCTGCGGTAGGCTTGAAGCCTAAGCCAAAGGAGTCACGGCTACCACATGGATCCACGGGGTTTATAATTCCTTGCAGCGAAACCCCTAATCCTTTTCCCGGTTCGTAACCATTTTGTAGCATTTGGCTAGCCACCATGATTGAAGTAGGAGAGAGATGAGGTCCTGGAATCGGCGTTCCTTCCATGACTTGATCAGCTGTCATAATTTCAAAGGCTTGGTATATGGAAGATTCACAACCCCTCTTTGTTTCGATACAGGGTACAGAAGGATCTCGATGTATGGGAAGGTCATCCTCTCCATGTACAATGATTTCCTGATTATCGTGTTCAAACTTAACTACTTGATGCAAAGTAGAGGGTATGGCTCTGGCCGTGTGGATCCATGGTCTTCCTAAAAGCAGGTTGTAGGAAGTATCCATGTCAATTACTTGAAAGGTGATCGTAAACTCAACTGGCCCAATAACCAAAGCAAGATCTACCTCACCAATTGTGTCTCGTTTTGCACCATCAAAAGCCCGAACACATACATTATTGGACCGAATCCTATCTGGGCTGATTTTTAAGTTTTGCAAAGTAGAGAGAGGACAGATATCTACTCCTGAACCTCCATCGATCATTACCCCTTTTATGTAATATCCTTCGCATTTGATAGTCAGATGCAAAGCCTTGTTGTGACCAGAACCTTCTGTGGGTAACTCATCATCAGTGAAAGTGATTCTATTTGCTTCAAATATTCTACGAACCATCCTTTCTATTTGACATACCGTAGTTTCCTTCGGGACGTATGCTTCATTCAACAACTTAACCAGTGTCTGACAATGTTCTTTAGAATGTAGCAGCAGGGATAACAATGATATTTGAGCCGGGGTCTTTCTCAATTGATCGACAATGGAATAGTCTTGGGTTTTCATTTTCTTCAGAAATTCCTCGGCCTCTTCATTTGTGACAGGTGTTTTCATTGGCCCTTGACTTTCTTTAAACTGTTTAGGTCTCCTTAATTCTTCTGGAACATAGCATCTTCCCGATCGAGTTAAACCCCCTGTTTCGTTTGTTTCTTCCACGACCTCTTTTCCTTTGTACATCACCGTGGTCTTGTTGTAGTTCCATGGGATGGTTTTCAAGCTTGTCACTGGGAGCTGTGCTGCGTATCTTATGACAATGGGTTCTGTTATCTTTCTCATGTTGTTGTGCTGTTGGTCGAACCCTGCGGGGTTACTCGAAACATATAGTTTTGGCCCATCTTGTGTTATTCCCTTTAGCTTTGCAGGAACATACAATACCATCTTTTCTGAATCTCGGGGTCTTATAATGGAACTCGCTCCTTTCACGATCAGTGGTTCTCTTGGCATATGCTTCAGTGCTTCTCCCTGGTCTTCCTTCAAGGCGCCTATTTCTGGCATTGCTTGGCTTGTTGGCCTGCAGTCTCTATCGTTAAAAATCATCCCCACAATGTGTGTGTTACTGTGATTAGGAAGTGGATTGTCGGTGACATTCGGTGCTTCTTCTTTTTGTATTACGATTGCCTTACTTTCGATTAACTTTTCAACGGCTCTCTTCAGACTCCAACAGTTTTCGGTACTGTGACCTTGGACGTTGGAATGGTATTCACACCTTACATTAGGATCAAACCAACTTGCATTCGGATCCACTTTGAAAGGCAAAACAGGTTCAATCCATCCTAATTTGACTAATTTCCGCAACAGGCTCGTATATGACTCTCCAATTGGGGTGAAGTTTTCCTTTGGCCTCTGTTCTCTTGTATAGTCTGTCGTAACATACGGATTACGAGGGGCTTGTAAATTTGGCTGCCGCGGACGAAAACCTTGTGGCGCAGGTGCCCGCCATTGTGGACGCTGCGGAGGTCGGGCATACGCTTGAGCATTAAGAACAGCAGGTTGAGGCGTATAATAATGTTGAGGAGGGATGGGTTGTCTCTGTTGGACATGAACGTAAGGGGAGCTCCGTCCCCTTTGGGCATTGCCCGGTCCTGACGCCATCATGGATCCTTCCTCCTTCTTTTTCCGATTTCCGAAACTGCCTGATCCACTCTGAATGGCTTGTGTAGTGGCCTTGAGGGCGGTTTGGCTCATGATTTTTCCTGATTTGATGCCATTCTCCACCATTTCCCCAATTTTTATCGCTTCGGCGAAAGGTTTACCAACCGCGGCTAGTAAATGATGAAAATAGTCGGACTCTTGAGTTTGGAGAAAAATGTCGATCAGCTCCTGGTCCTTCAGTGGCGGCTTGACTCTAGATGCCTGTTCTCTCCATTTTATGGCAAACTCTCGAAAACTTTCAGATGGTTTTTTCTTCATATTAGCGAGAGAAGTGCGGTCAGGGATAATATCGAGATTGTACTGAAATTGTTGCACAAAATCTTGAGCCATATCATCCCAAACGTGCCAATGGGAGATGTCTTGATCGATAAACCATTCGGAGGCTATTCCCGTCAGACTTTCTCCGAAATAGGCCATAAGCAGCTCCTCTTTCCCTCCTGCTCCTCTGAGTTGATTGCAATACCTTTTTAAGTGGGCCACTGGATCCCCATGACCACTATATTTGTCGAATTTAGGGGTCTTGAACCCTATCGGCAAATGAACATTAGGGAACATACATAGGTCTTTGAAAGAGACGCTTTTGTGTCCTCCCAATCCTTGTATGTTTCTCATGCTTTGCTCCAGACTCCTCACTTTTCTAACTATCTCTTCTCGTTCTTCATTCATAATAGCCTTCTCAATCATGATATGAGACTCAGGTTGATGAATGGGCTGATATGAATTTACGGGTTTGAATGCCAATTCAGGAGGATAGACTTGATCATGGTTTAGTTCGTTGATAGGCTTTTGTATCATTGATGGAGGGTTTATATTAGTTGTCACGGCCGGAATGAAAAGTGGGTTGTTCGTGAATGATGGATTTGGAGGACGCATGGTGGATGTGCCAGCAGCGCTAGACACATTAGCGTATGGGCCAAATCCAGGCGGATAAAGTGGATCATCGACTTGGACTTGAGTAGAACTGGGATGATTTGCATCTGAAAGGCCAGGAATCGAGGAAGGCGGGGCTTGTCCATTCGCCCAGGCCTGATACATTTCCGCAATTTGTTGCTTCAGTAGCCTATTCTCCTCCAAAGACGCAAACTCTCGTGGAACTAATTGATCTCGACCTTCTTCATTATCAGATTCTGTTCCGTCTTTCCGAGTCATCTTCCTTTTTCCTTTATACCTTGTGTTGTACGGGTGAGAGGCCAGCTTGACCACAACCAACCACCTTATTCTCTCTCTCTTTGAGACAGAAACAAATATGTTAGGATTTAGAGATTTATATTCATAACTAACTCGAATGTCATGCACCGAAGTAATTTCCTTCCCGAAATGGACTTAGGAAAACCCTTTTGTTTCATCCCGGCTTTGGTGAATTAATTTTTTTTTCATTATTTAATGCCAACATCTTAAAATTATTACTTGAAACTTGAAAGAAAAAATATTTGATCGCTCCCGCCGAGGGTTGCCTACGTATCATGTTTTACATGAATCAGATCATCACGTAGTTCATGGATATGGTGTATATATATATATGTATAGGTAGGAATAAGGAGAATAAAACTTGAAACAAACGCGAAATTTTCCATGCATTTCCAACAGTTCTTAAAACAAAGCTTTAATGAAAGGGAACTAAAATTATCTAAAACTAGAAAAGACTCAGAATACTAGAGAAATACTAAAAAACCTATAAAGAAACTAATTCTAAGGAAACAAGGACTTTAATAATTATCATCAAGATGCCTTCCAAAGATGTCTCGCAACTTAATCCTCCCTCAGACTTGAGTAGATCCTGGATGATGCTTTTGGCAGATGTGGAGCGAGAGCGCGTGCTTGACGTCCCAGATTTTCATCACCTTGGTGAAGATACTTAGCATAAACATTAATCAAGGTTTCACTGAGCTGAAGTACTTCTCCCCTCGCCTCGATCATACTCTCATGGCAGTTTTGCACCCAATGCTGTGTAGTGCGGACGGTATGCTTTAGGTCTTCTTGTCGTTCATGAAGGTCATCGATCTGATAGTGAAGTTCCTGTCGTTCGGTCATCCACTGATTTTCCTTAGCTTCAACTTCCTTCTGAAAAGTCGTGAAGCGCCTCGCTATTTCTCTTTCCCGTTCCATGGAAGCTTTCAGCTGAGCCTGAAGCTTCGACTGGGTACTTATCAGCGAGGCCTTCTCTTTCTCAAAATCACTCGATTGTTGCTCCATAGCACCGGCGACAATATCCAGGTCTTCTTGCAGGGCATGCATGGCAACACGGTTCTCTCTCTCGATCTCCTTACGAACCGACCTAATTCTGGCCTCAAATTTCGCCTCATGGAGAACCAATTCTTCTCTAGCCCTTTCCAAATCATTATTTAAGTCGTGCAGAGTAGACTGATAGTTCTCTTCTACCTCTCGTCGAGCCTGCTTAATTCTGACTTCGATCTCCGCTTCTCGATCCACTGGTTCTCTGGCCGACCTTTCTGGCATTGCTTTAGGAGGAGGCTGGTCATGAAACCATGACAAATACCAATGGTCTACCTCGCCCTTGTCACGGTCTTCCACCATGTGATCGATACCTGAAAGTACACATCCTCCCCAGATCTTAAGTATTTCGGTCTTCCTTAGAGGGATGTCAGGGAGGAATTCGTACATGAACTCTTTCATATCCTCGACTGGCGGTATATGCTGATGTCGACCGAATTGTCGCATGACTCTTAGTGGCACGTAGGGCTGAACGCCTCGGAGACCCATTAAGATGATGAAGGGTCGGAAAGTGGACATATATATCACCTCTTTTGAGGGGAACCAATGATAATTCCACACTATCTTGTTTGCCGTCAACCCCTCCAAGTACTCCTTCCAAGCTCTTATTCCTTCGGGAAAGTTTTGGTTCTCCATCCTCTTCTCATGGCCCTTGATATAATCATTCCACTCGACTCGAAAATCTACAACAAATGGATGGTAACGAATATGCTCGAGCATCCATAGCTGCAATAGAATGTTACATCCCTCAAAATAGTCTGCTCCACTTTTGCACATCGTCAGGGCCCGATAAATGTCTGCCAAAATCATGGGCACGAGGGTGAACTTAGGATTCTTCTCAAAAGCGGTAACAAATGCAGCTAGATTGGTGCTGATTTTTCCTCCTCTCTTCGGAAATACCATGATTCCCAAAAAAGCCACTATGAATGCTTCAGAACTGTGCTTTTTCCAGGTTTGGTAGCATCCCCCATTGTTAAGTTCTGATTTAAACAACTCGAATCCCCTTTCTTGACCATATCTTTCGTATAAAAATTCTAGACGAACCCATCCATTTTCTAGGCAGCCTCCTATGTTCTTCTTTTTTATGTGCAATAGCTCGAAAAATCTTTCGGAAGTGACATGCTTCGGTATCATAGGTTCTCCTCGATGAAGGTTCTTTCCCTTTCCAATAAACGCCCCTATTTCCTCCAGTGTGGGAGTAAGCTCAAAGTCGGAGAATCGGAATACGTTGTTTGAAGGATCCCAAAACTGTACCAAAGATTCTATCACGTCTCTTCGTGGTTCAACATTCAACAGACTCCTTAAAAATCCCAAGTGTTTGTATACTTCTCCCTGTCCATAGTCAGTCATATTGTCATACCATATCCGCAATAGCTTTGGAACTTTATCCAACACCATGAAATGGGGTATTTCGTCATCCCTCGGCCTCTTGTCACTCCTTCCAACCGAGTTCATATCGCCCTATAGGATAATGATGGCAAATAAGAATTCTATTCTAAATCTCTTAAAGCAGGATAAAAATAATTTTTGAAAGAAGTTGACGAGATGACACGGAATAAGATTTCAAAATGAGCATGAGAAAATAATAACTGACAAAATAGGAAATATCCAAGTCTTTTCAAACACTCTGGAGTAGAGACAATAATTTGAGGACGTTTGAACCAGACAGATTAAATTATTAAAATAACATAGTGGACCAAATTATTTAAAATGTTTGACAAAAATGTGCTCTATGATATTCCTGAGAAAGATTTTAAAACAAAAAAAAAACAGACATAACGAGACCATAACGTTAGAACGCCATAATCTCTAAAAAAGGTTCTATGTAAAATCTTATATATATATATATATTTTTTTTTAAAAAATAAATTCTTAAGATTTTTATTTAACCCCTTTTTCAGATTAATTAATTCACTCGAAAGCCGGTCAACATTCGATATGGTGTTTCCTATAATGCAACAAGTAGCACACAAAATGTATATGATGGTCCCAAAAGGTGAAACCTGACCTAGACGGACCCTACCTCAGGGTCGAGCCCCACTAAGTCAAAAATACACATGATACAAATAGATCGCAGTCTATTAGGGATAGCCATGTTCAAGTCCAGTTATGTTAGGTTTAATCTGGTGGAATCGGGTATCTAGACTGTCAATTAAAACGAGCGGACAACTCGAGTTGGCAAGGGACAGCTTTACCGGTAGCAGGGCTTTCCGGCCTCACTGTTGGTCCCTTTCCGTCCTAAGTCATGGGTGACTACAGAATTCTTCCCAGGAGCGTTGCCGCATCTCTGGTATCTCAAGCTCGGGAGCGTATACCGCATCTCCGAATATACAGTATCTCAGAAGACTCAGATGGGTGTGCGAGAGAAGACAATTTATATTGCAATTCAAATAACATCAAAGCGATAAACATGTAGGCAAAGAGCACATTTAGGCCAACGATATCAAAATTAAATAAAGCCGATTAAGTCAATATAAATATAAAAGCTCGAATTCTAATTGATTCCCCAGCAGAGTCGCCATCTGTCACACCCCCTCTTTTTCACCGCGTCCGACCCCCGCTAGGGAGTT
>NW_025880443.1:0-4102 GCF_002878395.1 Capsicum annuum
TTCAGACGTACTGATGCATTTGCGCTATGGTGATTTCTCTTATGTTATACCATAGGTTTAGAGGAATGAGCTCCAAATCAGCAGTAGATTCCAGGATCAGCAGTCAGAGTTAGACGTGAGTCCTCATCCTTTGAGGACATGATGATTTTATTTCTATTTCAGTTTTCAATTTATTTCAGTAGTTGGAGTTAGTTGGGGACATGTCCCATCAACTCCTTATTCAGTTCAGTTAAAGGCTTTCAGACTAGATGTCAGATTAGATGTTCAGACTTCAGTATTTATGTTCTTTTCTGGTATTGTTATACTATATTTTTCAATTATGTATTAGTATTGAACCTTATGGCCTTACAGTTCAGGTTTCCGCATATTTATGAGATATTATATAGTTTACAGGTATATATATCAGTCATGGGTTAGCTTGTGGTCCTTCAGGGTTATGAGCACCGTGTAGCATTTCGGTTCAGAAAATCGGGGCGTTACAAACTTGGTATCAGAGCCTAAGGTTCAATAGTGTCCTAGGAAGTCTGAAAGCTGCATCAAGTAGAGTCTAGTACATGGGCGTGTTGTGCACCACACTTATGTGCAAGAGGCTATGAGATGTTTTAGGAATAGTTTTCCTTCTTTCATGCCTCAGGATCGTGATATAACAAGTTTCTTTAAGGAAACCATGTAGATTCATATCATGCACCCCTCATGTTCACTTTACCTTACTTTCAAGGTAATAGAAACAGTGAAGTTCAAAGTCCTAAAGATAGGGCTTTCTCAGACAGTCCCTACGGTCAGTTATGAGATTAGCAACAGACTCAAACAGTATCCCATCAGTTCATTATTGTTCCAAGGTCGTACAGATTTTATTCATGATCATGAGAACTCATTCTTGAACCCAGAAGTTTAGCAGTAGTAGAGTTGGGATAATATTATTCTATTTAATTAGATTATGTATTCATGGAGATTAGATCAGTAGGCTTGAACAGTACGAGCTAAACACTTAAGTTTATTGACTCAAAATTAAGCATGAAGGTGTGAATGTGATATTAGCAGTATATGAGGAAACAAAATCAGATGATGTGTTTAGTAAGACAGACAGGTGTTGAACATAATGTAGGTATCAGATGGTAGATCAAGTACCTAAGCCAGGCCCTTAGATTTCAGTAGTAGAGCCAGTATGTATAGAAAGCAGTAAGGGAAGACAATTCCAAACCCATTCTTATCTCAGGGCAGAGTTTTTCACTTCAGCTATCACGAAACTAACTCAGGCATTGCATACCAACTCTATAGTCACGAACTATAATCATGTATGAATTCAATTTCCAGCATAAGAAGTCCCTTTTAATCCACAGTACGAGTCATGTTCCATGAGAACAATCTACTTTTACATACTTTCCATGGGATTATGTGCGCCATCAATTCCCAGTATAAGGGGTTCAGTTCCAGCTTCCTCAGTATTCAAATCATGTCCCACGAGTATAGAAAACTCTAGACTCAGGTCATGAAGCTCATGACTCATGTACGTATATCATGTTTTCCAGTATACTTAGCTTCCATGACTCATGCTATGCCCCTACAGATTAGATACATTTAGACTATGTCCTGTATATCCTCAGTTCAGACCTTATTGGTAAATCCAAACTATTGATATTTTATTCCTTCAGTTTTAGTCATGTGTCAAGTTTAGTTTGTATCTATTCATGTTTCAGGTCCTCCTGATTTACTCCTCCAGTTAGCTCTCCTTATGGAACAGTGTAGTGATGAACAATTGTTTAGATAAGAGAAGATTGTTGCATGCTTACTTTGCACGAGGGTGTAGTTGTGAAGATAGACTTGAATGTCATGATAAATGTGCAAGTAAGTGTCTAGAAAGGGGTTGTATTTAGAAGTTGGGAAAGTACAAAGTGTAAGTGTACATTTAGATCCTTGACTTATGTCAGTCCCCAGCATGTAGCCATCAAAAACTCAGTTGCCAACTCAATTATAGTTTTAGTATCCAACACTCAGAGATCAGTGTTCAGTCCTTGAATGCAGTACTTCTGTACTAGCTATAGGCTTGGTTATAATGTCATCTTCAGTTCGGTAACCAGATTTGAAACTTAGTTCAGTTTCAGACATGCTTTATCATAGCATTCAGGTTGTCAGTACTTAGTTATCAGTGTTTCAGTACCCTAATTTATAGAATACCTCAGAGCCATGTCATATGCTTGGTCTCACATTTGCAAATAATACAGACTTCATGAATCCATGCTCAGATACCTCATTCTACTCAGTTAGTCCTTATCTCCTATGCATAAAACTCAAAAAAATCTTAGCCCACCTATTCAGACTAAGTACAATTTAGCTTTACAGATCCAGTATTCAGATATTAGTTATTTAGTTAATCCGATAAGTTAGTATATTTATGCACTCGTGTTCAGTTCAGTTCATGTATCATGTCTCAGTTTCAGATCCTAGTTATTCAGTCATGACTCAGTTCCTAGGTGTTTTGAACATCGCCTTAATTTCCCTCAGTAGCTCATCCAAGTCAGTATTCTTTGAGGGACATAGTGTCCCAAAGTGAAGATACATCATAACCCCAAACTTTCATGACATAAACATGCTTCTCTCTTTTCTTTTGATGAATCCAGTTTGGAGAAGGGGTACTCATAAGATAACCCTCAGCTCCAACTTCAGTCGTATGCCGTGTTTTCAAGATTCAGTTTAGATCATGATATTCAGTATATCTACCACGTCCCAGACTTAGTTCTGTTCTCATGTTTTCGATCATGCATATGGAGTAATTAATCTCAAACTTATCAGTATTATCAGTTCAAGGTAACAGTTTTCCTTAAACTTACTCTTTTTCATGTACATATTTCAGTGCCAAACTTGGTATTCAGTTCCATGATCAATTTTCAGTTCAAACTTGATACCTTTACCATTGCATGTTCATGAGTAAGTTTAGTCATGAATTCACGCATCAGATATGTTTGATCAGCTCATTAGTACTTTCAGTCATGCATTCACGTATTATATCAGTCATATAATCATGGATCAGATATACATGGATTCAGCCTTTCAGTTGTGCATCAAATATGCATTCTCATTTTGAGAAAACTTACTTTATTAGAATCCTCAGTCTTATATTCATGAATCAGCTTCCCATGCAACAGATATGCATGTTCAGTATGTTGTGCTCAGCTTTCAGTCAGGCCAGTCATGAACCCATGTTTTAGTAGTGTATGTCTTGTACGTACTTCATCTTATCATCTCTCCTGCTTCAGTTAATTTCCATTGGAGGACGAATGTTCCTAAGGGGAAGATATTGTAATACCCCGTATGTTTCTAAGCTAGGAGACAAACCATTTTTCCTACGTATGAAACCTCCTATCCTATGAGTAGCATTTTAGTGCATGACTTACAATGAGTATCCAAGCGATAAGATAGCTTATGATACATTAAGCATGTTCATATGAGTCACTTAAGGTAATACAAGCTAAGAGTTTTTAAATCCATCAAGTTTTAGTGTTCGATTTTGCAAGGGTCATATTTGAATAAGTATAACTCGATGTTAATGTGGTATTTCTGCATATTTCTACCCACCAAATTGTATATAATTGAATTAGCTTTCCAACGATACCAATTTCGCCTTAATCCAATACCCGAGGGAAAAGTTATGCCCATTTTCGTGAGAGACAGTAAGGATAGGCGATTGGTTAGGCGCCGCCCTACCAAACTTAGGCGATTGGTTAGGCGCCGCCTAAGTCAGTTCCAATGCCAAAAACACTCCGTTTTGAGTTATTTTGAGGTTAATTAAGTCTTTTAACACTTCTTACATGTCCCTAAACTTAACCCTACGAAATATATAGCTTCTAAACACATTACAACCCTATTAACATCTCAAAGCTCATCATCCTAGAGCACCATAGGAGAAAAACAACTGGGGTTGCACGATCAAGCTTGAAGATCAAATTTCAAGGAAATTCCTCCGTCAATCATCAAGAACCTCCCTTCCAAGGTATGCGTAGTGTTCATCCACGGATTCCTTTCGTCCGTGGAGTTCAAGAATCAATCTTTAAAATACAAAAGCTTGGTTGATTGTGGTGATATGATCATACCCATGTTGATGCTT
>NW_025880444.1:0-2835 GCF_002878395.1 Capsicum annuum
ATGATATCGTCCATGTTGAACCCTCTCCTATTACTTCTACTCCTCGTTGTCACACCCCCCTTTTTCACCGCGTCCGACCCCCGCTAGGGAGTGGGTTTTGGAGAAAATGGGTCTTTCCAATTAAAGTGACGTTTTGAAAAGGGATTATTTTATTTACAGAGTCGCCACTTGGAATTGAGTTTGGGTGTTCCAAGTCACCTTATTGAATCCCTATTCAAAAGGAAATGACTCTTTAATTTTATTTTTTTCCGATCTGCGAACTAGAAATCCGGATGAGGAATTCTGTTGACCGAGGGGAAGGTGTTAGGCACCCCTCGAGTCCCGTGGTTCTAGCACGGTCGCTTTAATGACTTACGTCCGGCTTAAATTAAACCCCCCCCCCTTTTTTTTTTAGGATTTATAATATTTGTCAACCTAAAAGTTGTTTGCCTCCCGCTTTTAATTTATTTTGAAATTATTTACTGACGTGTGGCTTACCGATAGTAGTACTTTTCGGCCTCACCACAAATTTAAGCACATTTCTCGCGCCTTTACGGCATTTATAAGTCGTCCCCATTTTTGTAGTCTAACTGAGCCCCCATAGGTTTAAAATCTACCCACCTAATTCTATCGATTTCAAACGGTAGTCAATTTATTATAACGAAAGGTCGGTAGCAGGGCTTTCCAACTTATCGTTAATTTTTGCTTATATGTTAAACTTTAAATTCTTTTGATCAAACCTAAACTCATTTTTCTTTTTTCTTTTTTTTTTCAAATTTTCAATGAGTCTTGAAATAATTCACAACTCGCCTCGTTATCTCACAAATTAATTTCCCTCTTTCTTTTATCATTTATGGCATGTCTTGAGTAAATTCGTAATTCATATCTCTCAATCTCATTCTAATTAATGAAAGGGTCTTATATTTTTAACCAGAAATGGGTTAGTTTGAAATTTATGAATTAACACAAAATCCAACTAGTTAGCAACACAAACAGAGAAAGATCGAATCGCGTTCGATTTTTTTGGACACAAACATGGAATATAAACAATAGTAATCGAACTGATTAAGATATGATTAATATCCACTATATGGTTGTAAGTTTCATGTTTTTTTTTTTTTTTAAGAAACAAAATCGTTTGAATCATATCTTTATCATCAATTCATGCAACCTAAACTTCAAAAGAAAATGAAAAATCGTATATTCCTAAACCAAGCAAACATGAATTTATTCTTTAATCAAATTAGTTTTAACGCATGAAAACATTTAACATTAGAAAGAAAATAAAATAAATAATCATTCTAAAAATGCATTCTACTCTACATCATGAGCTTAAATCTAGACATGGCAAAACTAAAACACATATATAGAAAAAAAAAATAATAATAAATAAACATGTGGTTGTATAAGTGCGAACAAACATGAGATTGCCGACTTCAATTTCCAGGGACAGGTTAATAATTCACACATAAAGATAGTTCTATATTATCTTTAGGATCTAATACTAGGAAAAGTATTGTCTTCTCCATTAAAAGTAATTAACAACAGTTCCCTTAATAGTCCAAACAAAGTTGAAACACGTTTAGCATTTAATATGCATCAAATTCATACACAACTTTTAAATGCGGAAAAAATAAATTTAAACATGCAACTAAAATTAAAAGCTCACATATACATAATAAATTTTACGTAACAAATAACAATGAAATCTGTTAAATAACTTTTGGTCATGCTTTGATTCACATTAATGCTTAAATAAATAGTACAGATTTGATATGAACCTCGGTGACGAATTATTCCGAATGAAGAACGAAAACGTCGTCACCGGAATCTCGAACGGTACTCCAAGCTCTTCTTCTCTTCCGTTTGTGTGTGTGTTTGTAGTATAGTGGTGTAGTCTATGTAGTAGCGTATGTAGTGTAGTGTGCATGTGCCTCTGTTTTATATATCATATATAATAGTAGTGTAGTGGTATATATAGTGTAGTGTGTGTAGTTTTTTTTTTTTTTTTTGTTTTCTCTTTTGGTTTCCGTGTGTATATATTATTAGTAGTGTAGTGTATGTAGTAGTGTATGTAGTGTGGTAATGTGGGAGGGATAGTGGGGGAGGTTGATTAGGAGTGGGGGATTGTGGGTGGTTTGGGTAGATTTAGGATTTGACTTCTTCTTCTTTTTTTTTTTTTTTTTTTTAATAAATAAATAAGTAATAAAAATAAATAAATAAAAACTTATTTTAATATGACTTTATTTTGTAGTTTTCCAAACTTTAAAAGCAATCTCGTAAAATAAGATACTAAATGACGTAAAATATTCAGTTTGGTCAAAAATTAGGTGTTCACACTCGTACTCCTCATACTCAAGGAAAGAAGCAACGAGAAGATGCTTTTATGGAAAAAGTACTCCGTGCTAGTAAAAAGAAATGGGTTCCTACCCCTGGTCCCTCATCTCCTCAAGTATCCTTCCCTGATATCCTTCTTCATTCAGTAAGGAAGAAGAAAACTATTTTGGAAAAAAATCCTAAATCGTTCTTATCCCCTAAATCATCTTCCCAACCTGCTTAAAAAACTTTATCTTCCTCAAAACCCACAACTACTGTAAAGCCTCCTCTTCTTCTAAAGTTTCCTCATCATCTACATCATGTCTAAAGAAATATATCCCCAAACCTGTTTTTTCTGACTCATCAGACCTAGATCCTGACTATCTTTCTGATATTCCTCCTGCTCTATTCACCGAAATTGATCCTGATCTTGACATCAATTTTGATGTTGATACTCTTGTCGATAAGTCTTCTCAGTCAGCACATATTCTCCACTTTCTGAAATGAAAGTTGGTTAAAGGAAGGGTTGTCACTGGTTTT